>NC_132792.1:41274677-41578010 GCF_048418805.1 Vulpes vulpes | reverse complement strand
GCAAGATATAGGAACCAGGAACTGGATTGACCTTGCTATTAACAAGTAATAACATACCAATAATACGACTTAGAGAATACAGATTCTAAGCTAAACATTATGCTAAGCAGTTCACGTTTTTTACCTTATTTTATAATTTCAGCATCCCTATCCGTTACGAAGCCGATCCGCATTGTACAGATGAGAAAACCAGTCCTGCAAAGTTTAGCAGCTAGTAAGCAACAGAAGCAAGAGCCAAATCCAGCTCTGACTCCAGAGTCTAAGCTTTTAATTACAACATTAAAAGGCCTCCCCTCTATCAAAATATTTGGTAAATTCAGTCTAAATCAAATGGAAAAAAAAGTGTCAGACAAATAGATTTATGTTTCTACCATATGTTAGGTATTATTTTGAAAATCTCCTCTCCATAAAACTATTGTTATTATTATTAGGTTAATGATTTGGGGCAAGTACGTATTCAACCTTTTATTTGTTTAAAAGACATTGATGTTATATCATACATGAAACATATAATATCTTACCAAGAATCCTAAAATTCACAAGTATGAAAAATACAATTCTCACTCTGTTAACACCCATCTCTGATGGTTACATTTCTGCATATATGGGAACTCTTGATTGCTGTATTAGTGATCTCAATACCATCTGGCAAAATAAAGATCTTGAAATACGAGGCAGAAGCATTTAGGGAAAGGATCATGATAATTGTAGTGCAATATTTATCACACACACACACATTTAAGAATGTTAATTCACCTGATAAATGTTAACACACAACTGAAACTAGGAAAATAATACCTTTCCTAAACATTAAAGTATTGAAAATTCTTTTTATTTTCACTGATTTTAGTTGTCATTGTATTCCATGAAACGATTTAAGCAGCGCAACGAGAGCCTGATGACATTGCCTCACCGAAAGAAATATGTCCCATAAAATCATAGTTACTACAAATACACACCTACGTAGATCCCGCCTTTAACCTGTAAGGATCTCTTTGGGAACTTGATGATTTCTTCACTCCACTTCAATTCAATCCATCCTCTTCCTTATGCCTCAACCCAACCTTTCTTTAGCCCATGTGTGCACGCGGGGCCCAAACACGGAAACACACACACACTTTTTTCCCTAGAAACAAAAGGTAGGAAGGGAGAAAACAAGGAAAGAAAATGTTAGCGCCTACACATAGGGGGCATTTCCAACAGAAATTCCACCAAGAGTCCAGTCCCCCAGTGTATTTCTTCTCAATCAGAATCAGAGGATAGGGAGATTTTTAAACAGGCAAATGGATTATGAAAAAGTAAAATTTAAATACCAGAGCACAAACACTGCAAACAGAAGGGAGGTCACTGTACCCAAAGCACAGGAGCACACACTCTAAACGAATGCTAGTGACCATGGGTTCTGTAAGAATATGGCTAATCTCAGGCTGCAGTAATTTTTCTAGTTCATTGAATTGCTTCAAGGATCAAATACGATAATGGATATGACACTGCGTTGTTCAATGTGGCATGCGACACAAATGTAAGGTGACTTTTTATAAGCATTATTATCATTCCTTATTGCCAGTCATGGCCCAAACACTTCTGTCAACACAACAGGGACGAGCAAGACTCTCATCACCAGGGAAGTCTGACTCCAAATGGCAGATGCCTTGAAAATGACCACTTTGCACATTTAAGTTCCACTTCATCTCACACCCGAGCTGCCAGGTCAACTGACTTGAGCTTCATAAACCTAAATCAGCACATTTTGGTTCTCAGTGACCACCATCCTCATTTGCATTCAGGTAGGTCTTGCAACTTGGAATCTGTTCAGGGTTTAAACCTCAATGGAAAAATCTCCTTGACGGAGATTCAGTGCAGGAGCTTAAATATCACCCCAGGGCAGCTTGGTAAAAAGTAGGACTGAAGGCATACCCCAGTGTAGAAGCCCTGTCCTCCCTTCTAACTCCAGCCCTAACCTCAACTGCCAAGACCATCCAGGTTATACACAAGTAAGAAGAAATAAGCAAGCTTGTGCTCTGCTCTTTCTTCTAGCCTCGGGTACGCCATCTTTGCCTTCCTTGACCTTCCAGTGCCTGTTTTTCCCTACTCCTTCAGTCTCTTCACAAAACCGGGCAAGTGATGGCACCAGCTCTGTCCAGTTCCAATACAGAATGAGAACGTGCTCATTAACCAAAACATTGTAAGAGGAACAGAGCTGAAAACTTATGTACCAGACCCGGTGCCCAAGCACTTCATGTATTTCATCCTCATAATAATCCTGTTTAACAGATGAGAAGACTAAGGCTTGAAGAGGCAAAGAGATGGGTCCAAACCTGGATATGTCTGAAACCCACACTTGAGCTCTGGAACCCCGTGCTGGTGCTCTACAAACTGGGGAAGACATGGTAAACTGGGAGGTCATGAAGCCTGGAATCACATGGCACATCCTGCAAGGCTCTTTTACTTGAAAACTTTTTGTAAAAAAAAAAAAAAAAAAAATTTATATCAAAATAAACAGGATGTATTATGGAGTAGAAAGCCATGAGGACATGAATTTTTAATTTTAAGGATGTAAGAATTCAAGTAATTGCATGCACGTCATGGCCATCTTGTCACAGAAGTTTCTGCCCTTCTGCCCAGTGAAGGGAAGACAGACTATGAATACGGCAGGGGCCCCTCACATACCGCTAAACTATTCCTCTGTGAACTAGTGGGTCTCAAATCTGTCCATATATTGGTATCATTAAGGTTTTTTTTGTTTTGTTTTTTAAGTACTCCTGTGGTATAAGCTCTACCCGCAAACAATTTGATTTAAGTGGTCTAGAGTGGGTCCAGACATCCGTAATTTTCCAAATTCCCTCAGAATGACTCCACAGACAAAAAGCATGTGTCACATTATCAATTAAATAAACACGGTTTAAAATGCTTCTCAATCATTTCAGACATACCTGTGTATGTCTACCTGAGTGGGGCTCTGGGCTAGGCCCATGGTACTTGTAACCGGTATAGAAATCGGGACCTGAAATATGCCTCCTGTAGGCCTGAAAGATAATTAACTGAATTGTCTTGTTACTTTTCATTGCCTCCTTCTGCCCTCAGGTAGACAGTCTAAACAGTAGTGTGAATAGACTCTTTTTATGGCCCTTATTTCTACCTGGTGGCAAATAAAATGGTAGAAGGAAGAAAGACATAATTCCATCCTAATGTCATCAGGAGACAAAGTTATTATAGGATTAGTCTAGATGAAGGCAGGATAGAGGCAGAGGTAACAGAGAAAGGAGGAGGGAGGGGTATGGGTCACCTGCTGAGAATGCACCATACTGAATTCCAAATTCCTCCAGGTCAGGTGTTGAATGATCAGTAAGCCATACTGAAATGAAAGATCACTGGTGTTAAGTCCATTAGACATTTGTCCCAATCCAATAGTTCCAGTGGTGACAACCAGAGTGAGAACAAAAATTAGCACAGGAGTATAGGGAGAAAGAGAGAGGGAGAGAGAGGGAGAAAGAGAAAAAAAAAAAACATAAAAAGACACCAACAAAGGAATTACAAAAGTATTTTGTCATTTTTAGGAATTTGTGCTTTGAGGTAATACTAAAAGAAGACGATGCATGGCTATTCAGATTGGGAAGTTCCTAGTTCCAGTTTCCAGCATTCATAAACAGATATTTTGCGGGATTTTGATTCATGAGTTTAGGACCCATTCCACCTTCCAGGTGTCTGTTTCCAGTTTGGGATTTGAAGCAACCAAGTTAAGTGGAGTAACACAGATAATCCAGGCATTTCAACGCATCCTTGTGTTTCCTGACAGATGATAATAACTGCTGTACTCTTTTGAGCACCTTTATGCGTGGGGCACTGTTCTAAATGCATTTTATGGATTAAACTTTTTGCTTGGCTAGCTACTCCCAGCTCCGGGTGTCATGCAGGTGTGGTCAGATGGTGCCTGGAACTGGAGCAGCTGGGAGCTGGCAGGGCTTCTCTCCCTTCATTTAGCCACAGAGATTCTCCATGCGGTCTCTGCACATGGACCAAGCTGGATTTTCACAGCATGGCAGCCTCAGGGCGGTGGCCCTGGCTACGGGGACACTTGTGCACCAGCACGGGGTTCTGTGCCATATTCCCTTTCATTAGCAAGCGTCGGAAGGCATGCAGCATCACTTCCACCACATTCTCTTGGTTATGAGCAAGTCGCAGTCCCACTCAGGATTTAAGAAAGGACAGTTAGGCTCTACCTCTTTCTAAGAAAATGTCTGGGTTCTAGAATAGCATATGGCACTGTTATGGCCTCTCTGGAGAATACAATCAGTCACAGATAGATAAGATGGGGTATGTAGATATAGATGTTTGAACCTATTGAATGCATCAATCTATTGAACTTGTATGTATATTACACACACACACACACACACACACACACACCCTAAGGTTTCTCAAAGTATGGTCTGAAGATCCCTTCCAGTAATAGAATCGTCTGAGTGCAAAAATTGTCTGATGGTCATGCTATCCTCCCCCTCCCCCATTGGTTTGCGTTTCATTTTCCTTAGGTTGCAATCAATTCTGGTCTCGCCCTATCTGCAGCGAGGGGTATGACTGTGGTATGATAAGAATTATTTCCACTTGACTCTGGAAGCCCAGGCTGAGTGTCTTGGATAATGGTATCAACCCTGCCCACTCTCTGTGCCCCACCACCCCCTGGGAGAAACTAGACGGGATTGATTCCCACCCTCTTCTTTCCATAGAGAGGTGGCACCTTAACTCCGTATGTCTAGAGTCAGTGTCTTCTTTCTCCCTACAAGAGAAGCTGTAATTTCCCCCCAAAGCCTCCAAGTTCCCAAGTTGACCACCCTTTATTACCAGGCAACTCCCATAAATAACTGGCACCAAATAACTTGGACTCCTTGCTCTATGGCAGCTTGCATGTTCCGGTCACACTTACTTTCAACCTTAGAGATCACTGAGAAGAAAGGTCCCTGTCCTGGAACACAGATTCACACTAGACACTGCATCACATCTAATAAATCCTAAATCAGGCCATCCTTTGTTCTGGCCATTGTGATGTTTTCTTTCCCAGCGTCCTTTAGAATGCCCATTTATTCTTAGAAGTAGAAAACTATGCCCATTAAGGTTTGCAAATTCTGACATTGCTCCTGTACAAAGGACATCTGTAAGAAAATGAAAATGATTCCCTAAGAATCCAGAGTATAAAACCAAATAATAGTGGCTTACTTGTTTATTATCTCAGTCACCTTGACGCCTGGCAGTCACATTATGCCTAGATGTTTACTTACTAAGTGTATTGATGTGGCTCAGTCAGCAAAGCATGGGACTCTTGATCTCAGGGTCAGAAGTTCAAGCCCTACGTTGGGCATAGAGCTAACTTAAAAAAAAAAAACACTTAAAAAAAGTAAGCAGATTGATTATTTACTAAAAAAAATTGTTGGTCTTTATATTAGAATTCTTTACTTGTAGGTCCCTCCAATTTGATATGTTGATGTGTCTGAGCATCAGAAATTGCAAATTGCAAATTTCACCAGACAAATGCAACTTACAGTTATGTTTTTGTGGCCTGTAAACTTTTTAAATATTTAATAGCCAGGATATAGACATAGAGGGATAGCTTTAAAAATTAGATTTCTGGCTTCTCTTAAAAACAAAAAAATCACTGGATCTGGCACCACAAGGCCCATGTTGCTTTTGGCCAATTATCAGTTAGTTGATGCTGAGTAGCTGTTCTCTTTGCACCTGGCTGGTGGCTAATCTGCTTTACTTATTTTGCATTACCTCCTTGGCCCCTGAGGGCATTAAGTTTGAGACACTTAATAAATTTCATATCAAAAATATTCAGCTTATCAAATGATAGATAGTAATAAAGCTTGTATTATAATTGGCATATCTATTGAAATACAGAGAAGCAATGGAAAATGTCAAGAGAGCTACTCAATGTACAATCACCCAAGAGTAATAGTAGAGCTATTTGGTGGTAATTTATCTGTCAACCTCAATACATACCTAGGATCAGGAAGGGGGATAAAGAAGCATCTGAGCAGACTGAAAATATGGCATGAAATTCAGGCAATAGAATGCGTGCACGTTCCTCATAGATGAGTACCCTAAACCCTCATTCAACACCCATTTGCTTTTCTTTTAGATCATGTAAGTAGAAAGCTTAGAGTGATAAATATTCTATAAATAACCCATAATCCTTTCATAGAGAATACTATACCATCTAGGCAACTGCATGCGGATTTTTAAAAATATCAGTACCATGTTATGTATGTACATGTATATATACTATATACCATCATTTTTAAAGATTTTATTTATTTGAGAGAAAGAGAGATAGTGAGAGAGCATGAACAGGGTAAGCAGGGAGAGGGAGAAGTAGGCTCCCCTCTGAGCAGGGAGCCCACTGTGGGGCTTGATCCCAGGACCCCAGGATCATGACCTGAGCCGAAGGCTGACGCTTAACCGACTGAGTCACGCAGGTACCCTACGTATCATCTTTTATAGCATTTCTTTTCAGTTAGTGCAGCCTTAATCTTCCCTTTGTTTTATTCCCTTTTACATGTTTTTTAATAACTGCACTATTCCACAACATAGATCCACTATGTTTTAAGTGGTGTAGCTTTTTAATCTAACTTTTATTACTATTGACATTATTTAATAAACAACCTTGAAGATGAATTTTCCCTCTATGTTTATGATTATTTTCTTAATGCATGAATATAAACACTTAATATAAAGTACAAAAACTGGAGATTGCTCATTCAAATGATATGCTTATTTCTAACATTTTTGGATACTTACTTTGGAAATATCTCTTAGCTTGTTTGGGCTACTTTAACAAACTTCCATAGACTGAGTGGCTTATAAACAACAAACATTTATTTTTCACCGTTCCGGAGCCTGAGAAGTCCAAGATCATAGTGTCAGTCTGAGTGTTGTTTATAAGGCACTAATCCCATTCATAAAGGCTCACTCTCATGACCTGGTCAGTTCTCCATGGTCTCACTTCAAAATACCATTACACTGGGGATTAGGTGTCAACAAATGAATTTTGGATTTCAGCTGTTACACAATTGGTTTGCTTTTAAATAGTTAAGTGAATAAATATGTTTTTCTGTTCTAAGTTGTAAGATTCAATTGTCTGGAGAAATTCTCACCAAAGTTCAACACGTTATTCACCATTGATAACAGATAAATTAGATATTACTACTTATGAGATCTCTCCAACTTATACCTACATTACTCTATAGACTACAAAGGCATTCTGGTGATAGCGTAAATAAGCATGCCATTGTTTTTGGAGAATCCCTATGCATATCAATTATCCATTGCTACAAGAATGTTACATTAGAAATTACCACAAAACTGGGGCACCTGCGTGGCTCAGTCAGTTGAGTGTCCACCTTTGGGTTTCATCTCATGATCGTGGGATTGGCCCTGCATGGGGGTTTGCACTCAGTGGGGAATCTGCTTAGGATTCTCTCTCTCCTTCTCCCCTACCCCAATCTCCTCAAAGAAATAAATACATCTTTTAAAAAATGACTACCAAACTTAATGGCAAACAACAATAAGTATTCACAAAACGCATGAGTTTGTAGGTCAGTAATTTAGTCTGGGCTTGGCTGGGAACCTCTTGTATGGAATGAGCTTGCTCACATATCTGGTGGTGAGCATCACGTGAAGTCTTGGCTGGGTGAATTGGCTACCTGGCTTTTCCCCACATCTACCATCCTCACACAGTCATATTCCCATGATGTTACAAAAGGAAAAGTATCAGCATAAATGCTCAAGTGCTTTCTCTAGATTCTTTGATCACACCTCATTGGCCAAAGCAAGTCACATGGCCATGCCCCAAGCTGGAGTAAAGAGACACAACAGTTAGACAGCAATGGGAGTGGTTTCAGAGAGGTGTGATAGATTCAGCCTTTAATGAAATAAGTCTTCCATTCTATAGAAAACATTTACAGTTTTTTTTTTTAGATGGTTATCCTTGAGCTAGTGTTATTGTTAACACACCCTTCCAGTATACTTGAGAATCCATTAAACCTGAGAAATGGCTAGCAAGTCTGATTCCTCTTCGTAACTCCACATTATAGGGCCAAACCAAAAAATTCTTGTACCCAAATGGAAAAAACATTATGGAAGAAACATCTATTGGGATGCAGCTGGACAAATCTGATATAGCTGGGGAAAATTTCTCTTGGCCTTAACTGACATGTATTCATTTCAGAACCAAAAATTGAAAAGAGCATCTGGTATTTTATAACGAGTCTTTGTTACAGTTTATTTTTAAGCTTGCATTTTATCATCCAACACAAAGTTAATTTCATACAAAACTAATTCCATGAGAGCATCGGGATGGATAAATGCTCATTGAGTAACTGAATGCTGGATTTAATCAATTGATATTTGAATTATGTCCTACAAATAATTAATAGTAGAACTTGCTCTGTTTTATAATTCATCCAGACAGAAATGGACTTCATATGCTTTTTCATTTCTCCCCAACATCAAAGTAATTTTTCTTATGGATAGAAAGAATGAAAAAAATAGATATGTTATTCCACTAAAAAATATGTCTTATCATCTGGGAAGTCTTACTAATATAAGTTTGAGGACAGTATTAGATAAGGAAACTCAGGAGATGAAATGTAGAAGGCTGTTAGTGGTAGGAGGGTACACATATTTTCTCTACAATCGCCCACTGAGATAGCAAGATGATAATGTTTTAGAATTAGAAAACACATGTTTATATAACTTGTTTCATCATTAAAAGTAAAGACATAACTGAATTCATTTTGAACTTTAGTATGTGAATTGATCTATAATGACATTGTAAAAGAAAAGAAGCTATTTGTACATTTTTAAAAAGCAAAATTATCATTATTATAAGAAGGTATAAAATATTTATACACGAAACAACATGAATGAAACGTGAAGCATTATACCAAGTAAAAGAAGCCAGTCACAAAACACCACATGTTGCATGATTCCATCCATAAGAAATGTCCAAAATAGGCAACTCTACAGAGATAGGAAGGTTAGGAGTTGCCTGGGGCTGGGATAGGGAGTAGGAATGAGGAATGACGACTAGTGGGTACTATTTCTTTGGGGATTTAAAAGAGTTCTAGTACTAAATCGTAATGATATTTGCACAATGCTAAATATACTAAAAAGTCATTTCTCTATACATTTTAAGTAGGTGGATTGTATGGCCTATGAAATATAGCTTGAGAAAGTCGTAAAAAATGTAAAGTTGAAAATCTGACAGATACTTAGAGAAGAGGCAAACATAAAGAAAACTGGATACAAAGAGAATATTAATCATTAATAGTTTAAATCAATTGGAATTATTTTACTAAAATTATATGAATGATTTAAAATGAATCATAATATCATTTAGGTTTAAGTAAACTGAACTAAGAATCATTTTTATCATTAGTGTAGTGAAAATTAGATACATGGAGTTTAAAAAAGACAATGAGAAAAAGAGAAAATAGATCATTGAAATATAATGAAGGGACACGGGTAAATTCCAAAGAAGGAAATGAAGGCATTTGAAAAAAAGGAAAAGATCAAATAGGAAGGAAAGAGGTCTGACAGGAAAATAATGAGTCCTACCTCAGGACTCAAGTTTCCAGGAACATTATTAGCATGATGGCTGGGGTAAGACAACATTCTCTTCCAAGTTGAATTATCACAACATAGCTTCTCCTTTGTTTAAAATATTTTTTTTTCCTGAAAGAACCACGCGTATCTATAGTCACAAAAATTTGTGAGACAAATATAAATAATATACCTAATGTCCTGATCATATTATGTGTTTATAGATTCACAGAACCCACCTAGCTGAGGGAGACCTGAAGAAGGATAGCTAATTTACGGGGAGCCTCCAAGTGTAGACACATCGCTCCGTATTTTTGTTTTTAACTTTTCTTCAAGGTTCTCCTGTTTGTCTTCGTAATTCTCTAAAACACATGAGATCCTTTAAGAGTCAATGCAGGTGCTCACATACCTGATTACAACAAGCCACACCACAGGCACGCACATTGATCTCTGAACCAAAAAGCTGCATTACGGACAGTCAGCTCTCACAACCTGCTTCACTTCGCCTCAGAATACCCAAAGATTCTGGAATAAGAATCGATCTCTATCACATATCCCCAGTCACTTTTGTTGAAATCACAGGCCCATGTCACACACAACATTCATATCGAATTACTTATTTCTTCTCTGTCAAGCAACAGCTTAACCTTGGATTGACTTCTTAGCTTACAAGCTACGCAAAGTTATTATGTGACCGAGAAAAGCTAAAGTACATGCGAAGAAAGCAGACAGGGAAGGCCACCCAGTTCAATCAGAGCCAAGGAAGCCAAATGACAGTTCATAGCTTATATTGTCCAAGGTGAAACCTTTTAATCGCAGTCACTCTTCAGTGTTCTGAGTTTCAGAATGCATTTCAGGAAATAAAAATTTTAAAAAAAAGGTAGGTTAAGACTGAATAATTAAAGTACACTAAATGAGCACCTGGTAACAGCAACGGATCAACCCAATAAGGATTTGTCCTTGTCTGAAACATTTTGAGAGTGCTACACCCTGAAAAACTGCTGAGACTGATGTGAATAGTGGTGATGCAACCTAAGAACTCCTTCTGGAACGTTCTCAGACACAAAGTGAGACCGATCCCTTGGCATCTGCATTGTCGACTCCTGTTAGCTCTTCCTATTCCTTCTACTCTTAGGATCTACTATACTCAGATATGGCTTGATCCACTTTGGGAATACTCTTATCTTACTTCTTTACTTATTTCTAGAAGACACGTTTCTGTTCACCACCTTACCCCATATCTCAAATAATAATAAAAACGTGTTTACGTTTAATGGTAAAAATAAGTGGTAAACATTTCGGTGATGACATATCCTAAAGAGAACAGCAGAGAAGCAAAGTTACTAGTAAAGTTATATAACCACTCAAAGTAACCCTTTCTTACTTGATGGAGTGAAAGATTTCAATATGTTGCAATTAAACAGTGTCTCTTTATTTGCATCTAACCAGATATATTTTTTTAAGATTTTTTTATTTATTTGAGAGAGAGAGCAGGGTAAGAGAGAGAGAGAGAGAATCTCAAGCGGACTCTCCACTGAGCATGGAGCCCCATGGGCTCGATCTCACAATCCTGAGACCATGATCTGAGCTGAAATAGAGAGTCCATCACTTAACCAACTGAGCCACCCAGCTGCTGCTAGCCAAATATATTTATGCTACTGAGCCCACTTGAATTTGGCTCTCTGAAATACAAACTGCAGAAACATGCTAGGAATACAGCATTTAGGTTCTGGGAAGCATCTAGGAAGTTTACGTTTGCATAGCTTGATTCATATAAAGCAGACCTAAACATTCATTAGAAAATTAAATGTGGCTTTAGAGGGTAGTACTAATGAACTCTGGAACAAGAAATAGAAAAACATAGTTCATATGAAATGAATGAGGAAAAAATAAAATCAAATGTTAGACACACAGGAGACAGAAAGGAAAAATTGCCAGAGTTATTATAAAAAGAGTGACTAAACATGTCAAGGCATTTTAGAGATAAATGGAGTTATTAATAGAAAGCCTTTCAAATAGCAGTGGTGCAGGATTTTAGAAATGGATAGGGAAACCCAGAAATCAGAGAAATGATAAATAAAAACTTTTTACATTGAAAGAGAGATACACACACAAAGGGAGTGTGTAAATTGTATCACCTCATCTCAAATCACTTTTTGACAAGGTAGGATATAAGCGATAGCTAATTAGTTAGGAGGAGACCACTGAGATGCTCTAGTGACAGTACTCGTTTTTAAGAAAGAAAGGGAAGTGTTAGAGAAAAGTGGATATTTTAGATTATTCTAGGAGCAAAAAGATTTACTGGAGATATAATCTTGGAATCACTTCTTTATTGTTAGGTATAGTCACAGAAATAAAACCATATTAAGAATCAAACAACAGTTTTATACTATGCATTATCATTTATATACTAAATTATGGAATAGCATAACATATCCTTTTACATGTGACTTCTACTCAGATTAAATTTCACTACAATTCCAATTTTTTCAAATGACAATATGACAAGAATCTAGATTTTTTAAATTTAGAAGTAAATCTTGGATCTAAAGCCAACTTTACAAAATTCAGATGGAAAAACAGCTACTAGCTCAGCCACCTGAGATATTTGCCAAGAAGCCAGGTGCTTTGTGGGAACCTCTTCCATAGCTTAGCATCTGGGTTTTCTAAGTTGTTACCAAGGGAGGAAAAGGGAAAAAAATCCACCACAGTGTGTAGTGCGAAGGTTACCGGCCTCTTCAGAACAATCATATGAAAATGTTTTCTTTTCAACAATGAGCCTTACAAAATGGGAATAGACATCCAAAGGTAACAAAATATTATATGCTCTAAAATGTCTTTTCTGCATTATTTTTAATTTATGTTAAGACTGTATTAGCTTCAGAGTGTTTATCTATGTCCCCAAGAGAGGATTAGCTAGGAACATTCTTTGAGATAAACTAAAAGAACTATTTGGTGCTGGCACTGTTAAATTTTTCCGATGTGCAGGTGTTTGTAGTATTTGTACAGTTGCCTGATTGGTTTCCATCCAGGTAAATCCACAGAGAATAAGGTTTATCGTTTCAGGATGGAAGGAGCAGAGGCTATTGCAGGGTAGAGTGAAAACCTGCCACTAGCCACTTCTGAGCTATTTTCAGAGTTTCATGTTCTGACTCTGAGAATATAAGCAAGCCTTCACTTGCTCATTAAATGTTTCTTGCTGATCTTTGCTGAATCCCATTCATCTTACTTTTCCCCCCAACATCTTTCACAATCAACTCCGCATTCATAACTCTTCATCAGTATTACAAAGTAAGAATATATATTGTTACTGACAAATAAGAAAATACACCAAGAAGCCTGTTATTTTTGCATATGCTTTAGCAGAGTACTGGAAAAAAAAAAACAGTTCATTCCCTCTATTCCACTGACAAAATTTTGTAGAGTGTCTGAAATTTTTCAGGCACTGTGCTCGGTGCAGAGGATAGAAGAGTGATAAAACCAGAAATGGTTCCCTGCCTTCGTGGAGTTTATGGTTCACTGGGAAGGCAGAGAATAACTGAACAGCAGATTAGAGGTTTCAACCATGACAACCAATGGAAATGCAATGCTGCTTTCCACAGGATGTATTAGACCCGCAGGCTGAATTAATACACGATTTAATCAAAACTCCCTCACCCTTGAAACTCTTCATCCACAGCAGAAGCCATGGAGTTGGAGGCTGGGAAAAGATTTGTTAAGGTTTCTTTGAATCTTGCTATGAGTTCCCCAGACCAAACAAACAAACAGAATGGTGGAGATCAGAGTGTCCCTGTCTTTACCTCAACCTTTTAGGCACAATGGATTGGTGGCTAACTGTAACCTAGAAAGCCAGATTGTAGGAACAGGCTGGCCAGCTGCTTCTGTAACAGAATGAAGAAGAATTAATGCTGTATTGGGATTGTGTTGTTCATCCAGAATTTGTCATGTAAAAGAAACCTAAGACTGTTTTTATCAGATGTGGGCAGGAGGAGAGAGGGCTGGTCAGGAGCTGTTCTAAATTCTACATTAGAGGGCAATGCAGGAGGCTGATAGGACCCCAAAGATAAATTTGATGTGCTATAGACTTTTTTTAAATTTTTATTATTTTTTTATCTTTTTGTTTTTAAAGATTCTATTTATTCATGAGAGACAGAGAGAGGGAGAGAGAGAAGCAGAGACATAGGCAAAGGGAGAAGCAGGCTCCTTGCAGGAAGCCCGATGTGGGACTCATCCCAGGACCCCAGGATCACACCCTGAGTCGAAAGCAGACACCCAACTGCTGAGCCACCCAGGCATCCCAATTTTTTTTTTTTAGGAGGTGCTAAGAGGTATGTGACCTAAAAGAGAAAAATGCATTTCCTATCTCAGGCAGTACAGAGAATCAAGATTGGAACAAGGTGATATGAAAAAGGCACAAAATTTAAGGGGGTACCAAAAGCAAAAACTCAGTAATCATGATAAGTAATACTTAATGCAATATTTTAAAACATCAGAATTAATGCAAAGCAATCCATGATGAAAAAATAAATAAATAAATAAAAAGTTTAAAAGAACAGGAAGGATCTAACCCTGTACTTATAGATCCCTGACTCATTTGCCTCAACTTAATCTTGGCCTTGCAGGGAAGATTCACAGAGAGGCCCTCTGAAGAATCAAAAATCACCCAAGAAAGAATCACCTTTAAACATCTGGCAGACCCGGAAAAATGAAGCTCTCTTATACTCGTACCAGCTGGCAAGACTAGACCGCTTCCCTTGTCTTTATCCTTCCTCCTTTACCAATAAGACCATCAGTTCTCATTCCTGTTGGGGTCCAAAACTATTGTGAGTAAGTGGAGAAGATGAGCAAGAGCTGGGTGTAAGGAGGGTTGATGAAACCAAGCTGAGTCTGTCTTCTATGTCTTAGCATAATCACAGGTTTTTGTATATTATTTAAGAGTTACAGTTACTCTCAGTTTTTTTTTTTTAATCCATTGTCCAGGAAAAGGATAGCCAAATGAGCAATCCAAGGGGACTATAGGAAACAAAGATTTTCTATTTGTTCAGTGTAACAGTTATATGAGAACATAAATAAGTTTATAATTACAAATCAAAGCACATGTTCTATGGAAAACAAACATGGTGTTAAGCTGGGTGAGAGTGGGGACTCTTTGAGATAAGCTGGCTGGGAACAGTATATCTGAGCGTCTCTGAAGAGATGCCAGGCATCCCAAGAGTTAGAGGAAAAGTCCAAGGAAAGGCCCTGCAGCAGAAGACGGCATGTCTCCTTCCATATCCTAAACGCCAGATTGACTATTGACTACAGTGTACCCATTGGTGGCATTAGATTAGAAGGGGAAAGACAAGGGCCAGAACATATGGGTTAAGGCAAAGACTTTGAACTTTTTTCCTAAGTTCCATGAAGGTCCAATTAAGGGCTTTGAGGATGGGAATGATATGATCTAGTTTTACCATTGAAGTCCTAGACAGTGCAATAAAGCAAAATAATAATAATAATAATAACAATAATAATAATAAAGAAATACAAAGCATGAAGAATAGAAAGAAAGAAATAAACTGCCTCTATTCACAGACAATTCAGAATATCCTAAGGAATTTTTAACTACTAAGGAGAACTAGTAAATGGATTTAGCAATCACAGAATTTAAAAAAAAAATTGTTAAAAAAACTACTTTTGTTTCTACACATTAGCAGAAAAGACAATAGGAAAACAAAATTTACAAAGCAATATTGCTTACAATAGCCTCAAAAACCATAAAATACTGAGAAATAAAATTAACAAGAGATGTAGAAGACCTCTTCAATAACAAGCACACTTCTCTGTTAAAAGAAAGTAAGAAAAAAAAATAAATAAAGTAAGAGACCTGAATAAATAGAGTTACATCGGGTTCAAGTATAAAAAGACTCAATAACATCAACATCAACCTTCCCTAAACTGATCCATATATTCAGTGCAATTCCAATCAAAATACATTAGGTATTTTTGTAGAAACTGGAAAAATAATTATAACATTTCTGTGATACAACCAAAGACCTAGCATATTCATAACAATCTTGAACAACCTTGTAAGATTCACAATATCTGATTTTCCAGTTATTTTCACAGCTATAGTAATCAAGACAATGTGGTATTGATATAAGTACAGGCAAACAATGGAATAGGCCCAAATATATATAATCAATTAATTTTTAACAAATGTGCAAGTTAAATTCAATGGGGAAAGGAAAATCATTTCAATAAACAATCCTGGAATAACCAGATAGCAATATTATACACACAAAATTAACCTCAGCCTTTTATGATACCATGAACAAAAATTAACATGACGTGGACCACAGACCTAATATAAGAGCTAAGATTACAAACTTCCTAGAAGAAAACTTACGAGAACAATTTAGAAATCTTGGATTTGCAAAGTTTTCTTACAGAAGACATACAAAGTATTAATATATGGATAGATTGGACTACAGCAAAATTAAAAATTCGGCTAAAGGCACTCTATAAAGAAAATATATGATATGCCATATGCCAGGAGAAAAAAATTTTTAGTTTTCTTAAAACATATATTTATGATATTTACCTGTAAGTAAAGAACTCTGATAAAGCCATCACAGAAATACAAATGGCCAATAAAAAATTGGACAAAAGAACTAGTATAAGAAGATGTATCCATGGTTAATAAGCACAGGAAAAGGTCCTTAGTGTAATTAGTAGTGATGAAAATGCAAATGAAAAGCGAAATGAGATTTCATTTCCCACCTACCAGGATGGCTAAAATGAAAACTAACGACAACACCAAATGCCGATTTGGACGCAGTGGACCTACAGACTCTTACCCATCACAGGAAGGATGCAACTGGAACAGCAACTTTAGAAAAAAAAAGTTTGGCAGTTTCTTATTAAGTGAAAAATACACCTACTCCATGACCCAGCAGTTACACTTCTATACACTCACCCACAGGAAATGAAAACATACTTCCACACAAAGAATTGTGCATGAATATTCATAATACCCAGAGACTGAAAACAATCCAAATGCCTATCAACTAGTGAAAGAGTAAATAAGATGTGTTACAGTCATACAGAGGAATAACACTCAGAAATTAGAAGAATACATTGTATGCGCACGCATACCCAATGAAGGCTTAACCTGTTGTGTTTTTTGCTGTCGTTGTTGCATTGCATCTAGATATCTACACAGTTTTGGAGGTTTCAACATAACTTACCTATTCATGTTCTAGAAAAAAAATTTAAAATATTCACCCCTGTGGTCATCTCAATGGTAAGAATATAAGGCTAGTGTAATAAACCAAATTCTACAACTTCTCTTACGTGCTTAAAACAGTAGTTTGAAACTAAGTTTCATGTATTTTAATGTGAGAGATTGAAGTGAGGAAGACAGCTATTAAAACATAATTATACTAAAATAAATCCTATTTAACTATAATATAATGGATCACTTAGATTTTATAACAGATGAAAGTTACATGAATTTGTGACTTTTGTTTAGAGTCTAAATTAGAGGGAACATACGTTTACCTCTGTGAATAAAAAAAAAAAACTAATGAAACTGGGCTTAATAGGAATTAAGGGGAAATCAAAGAAACACGATTTACCAAAACTTATTATTTATTTACAATGGGTTTAAGCCTTTATATTACATAAATTATACATATCAATAAAGGGCCTTTCGGCTTCTCTCCAGGACCCTTGGCACACCTATAAATTTGAGCAAATCTTTCAATGTTCCTTTTTTTTTTTTCTGACGAATTCTTTCACTACAAATTAAATACTTATTGTAAGCAAGTAATATTTTATGTAGTTATTATATTTCTTCATTTCTTCATTTCATGAGTGCGTGTATGCCTGGGATTCATTCTAGACAATCCCCATATGGGGTGTGTTACAGCTTTTGTTAATGTGTAATTATGTACCATTAAAATAATAACAGCTGTCACTTATTGAGTACCTCCGCTACCTGACGCTGTGCTAAACACATTACCTACATTATCTCAATTAATCCTCGCAACAGGCCTAGGAAGTAGGGATAATAATTAATCCCCATTTTACAGATGAGGATTCGGTAGCTCTGAGAAATTAAGAAATATAACCAAAGTCTCACTGTTAAGAAATACTGGCGTGTGGTTCGAACTGAGTTCCACAGGACTTTGAAGCCTGTGTTTTTAAATGCCAGAGTATTACCGACCCTTGCTTCTCATAACTTGATATACATTATTTGTGTAGAACTCCTGTTGCCCAAAAGGGTGTGAGAGCAGATGTCCTAGAAAACACAAAGAGAAATTGTCCACTGCTGTACGGGCTCTTCCCACAGCCCTGGACCTATCTGGTTGAATGGCACTAAGCAATATAAATACAGAAATTACCTAGATATAAACATAACCTGTCACTAGGCTTCAGCTACAAGTAATTTCTAGTTGTATTTTACCTTAAACTTTGCTCATAAAGACCCTATTACCCAAATGTCAGATTGATTACGCACTTATTTCTTCTGTATATAAAAACCCTGCGTGCGGAATAGTCAATGTGTTTAAAATGGGTTTAACCTGCGAGAACAATAAGAGGAGATGCAACAGAAAAGGAGGCTTTGAAGATGGAAGAGGGAAAATAGGGACTTTTTTTAAAATTGCAAAATAGGGGAATTGACGTACAAAATTGTATTTGGAATAAAAAAGCAATCACATGGCATTAGAACAAGGAGACAAAAATACAAAAAATATAAAAGGAATGGTAATAAAAATGTCCTGACATCTATATATACTTCTAGAAAGAGAACAGAAAATAAAGAAGAAATGGCCCCATGCAAAACCCAAGAAGCTATTTTAAAAGTGAAACACATGAATCCCCAGACTCAAAGTGAGTCCCAACCAAATGAGTGGGGAAAAACAAAACAAAACAAAACAAAAAACAAAAAACTCACTATCCCAAAG
The DNA here is from genome assembly GCF_048418805.1 of Vulpes vulpes. Taxonomy (NCBI): domain Eukaryota; kingdom Metazoa; phylum Chordata; class Mammalia; order Carnivora; family Canidae; genus Vulpes; species Vulpes vulpes. The sequence goes on along the minus strand of NC_132792.1, from coordinate 41,559,462 downwards.
CATCCCATCTTGAAATTTCAGGATGCTGGAGACTGAAAGTTCCCAGAGGAAATAAAGAAGCCTCGTCAGAGGTGCAGGAACTCAAGTGGCATCAGCTTCTTAACAGCAACATGGGTTTCGGAAGGCGATGCAGTCATGTCTTCAGCATTCTCAAGGAAAAGTTATTTTTAACCCCAAGTCTTACGTACAAGAGGAGTGTGAAGGCAAAAGAAAGGGATTTGCAAACGTGCAAGCACATTGCGTTGGGTATGCTGTTGGGACATTAGCGTTTGTTACAATAAGACAATACGAATATGTGTGTTTCGTACTTACATATGCATTTACTCCAATATAACAGTATTATTCCTCGTCCTTCTACAGGTGATAGGAGGTATTCGTGCTGCTGAGCAGGACATTTGTCTCTGCGGCCGTTCAGGAGACCCAGGCTAGAGGAGGCCCTGCCCCAGGCAGCTTGCAAGGCCACCACCGTGTCTGCCTCCCCGTCCCCTTCCACACTGTGCCGAAGGAGCTGGAGGCCCACCCGGAGAAGTCCTCCTAGGCCTGAAAGTGACACCTGTCACTTCTCAGAGTCCACGCGTCATCCTTTAGTTTCATGGAAGCCCTGGTCTAGTCACAGGCCTGGGAAGAAGAAGACACGGATTCTGGTGAACGGCTAGCAGTCTTTGCCATCAAAGCCTCCACGCTATGCTTCCGATGCTCATTTGTTTTTTGTAGAAAGTGAAAAAATAATAAAAATAATAAAAATAATAAAAATAATAAAAATAATAAATAAATAAATAAATAAATAAATAAATAAATAAATAAATGTGAAAAAAGTGAATTCTGTCTATCTATGTGAACAAGGCTGCTCTGTGGTTACCACAACTCTTGGGGAATATTTGTTCTCCACTCAAAAAAATTTCGAGATGGGCAACTTTCCTCCTCCTCCTCCGGGGCGCAGAAAAGGCAGTTGTGTTCTAGTTCGTTTCTTGTGGTGACAGTGTGACCCCAGTGGTGCTCTCTGTACGGGGCCATCCTGTCACACTGCACACTCGGTGTGCCTCGGGACTCTCTCCTGCCCGTCCCCACATACCACATAAGAAGCTGGGAAAACTGGATTTTTTGTTTTGGCAGCACTTTGGGGATGTGGGCACTGCCTCCCACATCCCATTCCCATTTTAACTGCCTTTTTAGTGGGTCTCTGAGCATTCTCTAGTTGCCAGCCAGACCTTCTGTGTGCTCAGTAGTGGAAGAGCCACCCTCGGTACAGGTCATTCAGATCTCTACTCTGCCGTTCTTAGGAAAATGCGGTGGGTACTGCTCTTTTTAGTTAATCCTTTCAATACCATTTGGTTATTTGACTGTGTGTCCGCGTATTCATAAATAAGGCTTCATTACTGATTATTTGTTTGCTACTTCCAGTGTCATAAACCTAAACTGGAAATTGAGTCTTCAACCCTTGCCAAAGCCATTGCCAAAAGGGAAAAATGTGAATATGATTACGTCAGTCTATAATTCATCTTTCCAGGTAAACCAGATGAGATTCCTTTAAAATGTAATTCCTTATAAAACAAAAATTACCTTTTTCTAAAATAATTCCTTGCCAACCCCAAACACTCTTGGGGGGGGGCAATCTGCCACATGCACTGGATTTCTGGCTGAAACTCATTAGACATATCCCATAACTAAGCCACTGACATCATGTTTCCTGGGAATTTGAAACTGGGATGGAGGGACCCAAATAAGGTTAAAGTTGAGCGCTGAGACTGTGAATTCAGGTAGGGCAAGGGGTGGCTTTTGTGAATTTATTGTCTTTTATGTCCACCAAAGACACAAGAGTCAGTGATAAGAGACACATTTGGTCACAGAGAGAAGTGTAGCTCCTGTTGACTTGGAAAGTCCCTTCTGAGGCCCAGCTGTACTTGCTTCACTTTTGTGGTTAAGATGGTTAGCTCTCAAGCCAGATGTAAAATCCTGGTCCAACCAGCAATGTGATTTTTGCCAAACTACTTAGGCTAACTTTGTTCCAGTTTTTATCATGTGTAAAATGAGGGCGATGATAATACCTAACTTATGAGGTTATTGTGAATGTGGCAGATTGGTTTTCGCTTGTCTATTGCCTTCCCTGGAAGAACATTATACCTTCCCCATCCCCCATGGACAAGTGACTGGTAGTGCATCCCTGGGTCGTGACAGTCAGACGCGGTCATGTGACTTGCTTCAACCAGTGGAATATGAGCAAGAATAACAGATGGCACATCTGAGCAGAAGCTTTAAGGATCACCGACTAGTTTAGGTATTGCTTCTTATGCCACCTCTTCCCCAAAACCTGGATCCTCAAAGAAAAGATTTTGGACAGTGCTGTAGAGTATAGACCTTCAACTGACATGTAACATAGGCAAGAAAAAAAAAGTCTCTGTTGTGGTCAGTCACTAGAATTTGGGAATTGTTTGACACCACAGGATTATCTGGCAAAATCTAGCCACCCATTTAATTGGTACATAATTGCTATTGTGGCTAAGAGTACATGGAGATGATTAGAGCCAAAGAGATGGAAAGCAGACAATATTTTAGAGATAGTTGTATTGCAAAGAATTGATTGGGGAAGGTCCACACGTCACTGTGGTATCTTGAGTTTGTGCATGGAAGACGATTTTTCTTTTTGGTTCCTAGGATTCTGAATGAAGAAGAGTCCCACCGGATACAGAGATAGGGGAGAAATAGCAGAAAACAGGGAAGCAATTATTCTGAAGAGGAAGGACTGAGGATGATTGGATTATTATTTTCAAATAGTTTCTGGTCTCCTCCTGGGAGAATGACACACTCTGATGTGTTGACATTTGATTTACGGAGTCATCTATGGGAAGAACTCATTGACCCATTCTCCTGCTTGTTAGGTGTGGCCAAGGAACTTGCATTTGTTTCATGTACCATGGCCAAGTGGAAACTTTAGGAGACATTTCATGGTTTGGCTATTTCTCTATTTTCCTCTGCCTTGAAACTAAAATAAGGGCTACTGGTTCAGCTGGATCCCTAAATTAAAAATAAATTAATTAATTAAAAATAAATTTAAAAAGAAAAACAGCCAACATGTAACGGTGCAAGATGTAAGCCACTGAGATTTGGAGTTGTTCGTTACCACAGCAGAACCTAGGAAAGACTGGCTACATAGAAATAAATGAGTTAGGGGGGAGCTTGAAATCATTCCTGGCAAGTAGCAAGTACTAGGTACGTATTTGCTATGATGCCTCCTTACCACCACAGTACTGTTTCCAATAAATGTCATTTTTTAAAAATAGATTTTATTTGACAGAGAGAGCACAAGCAGGGGGAGCAAGAGGCAGAGGGAGAGGGAGAAGCAGACTCCCTGCTGAGCAAGGAGCCTGATGCTTCAGGCCTCGGGATCATGACCTGAGCTGAAGGCAGACACTTACCCAACTGAGCCATCGGGTGCCCCAAATGTCTTTTTCCTTAAGCTACTTCTGTTCTTTGAAAAATCAACACTCTGTACATATGATCAAAACATTCTGTTAAAAAATACAACCAACTAGGTGGTAACTGTTTATAAGTTGCTGTGTGATCCCAATAGCATAAACAATTGACAGTGTAATTACCAGCGTGTCATCCTACTACATGACACAATGCATGACCTTTCAAACAAGGGATATTGTTTCTTTGGGATAATTTCTAATAAGCAGATAGTTGGCTGAAATGAAATTTCCTAATTCAGTGAGCAATAACATAAAATCCTCACAAAGGACCATAATTTTGCTCTTTACTTCTTTCTAATTTTAAAAGGGATGGGATGAAGCACCAATGGAGAACATTATAACATGTGGGCAAGTTGACAAAAAGCTCAATTTGATGTCATAGAACCTTCGTAAAAACCACTTATCTCACCATCATTGTAGATAAAGGTAATTCCATTATATTTATAAAGATCTGTCAAATTTTTCCAACAAAACAACAGTTATAAATGTTCAAATCTTTGAATTTCAAGATTAAGTTTAGACAGACAAGTTGGATTCTTTATATGCCTAAAATGTGTCAAGTCACACTTAAATTGTGTTATACTGACCAAAATTCACCATTGCTAAATTCTCAAAATGTAAAATCTTACATTTGTGTTAAATTCTCGTTCCTTAAGAAAGATAGGAAATTAAATACCATGTTTTATTGAATATGCCAATTAACTGAATTGCATGTTATCTACAAATCATTATTTTAAAAAATACAGTATGTCAGGGAGCCTGGGTGGTTCAAGTTGGTTAAGCATCTACCTTCGGCTCAGGTCATGATCCTGGGGTCCTGAAATTGAGCCCCAAGTCAGGTTCCCTGCTCTGCGGGGAGTCTGCTTTTTCCTCTCCTTCTCCCTTTGCCCCTACCCCATCTCATTCTCTCTCTCTCTCTCTCTCTCTCTCTCAAATAAAGAAAATCTTTTAAAAAAATGCAGCATGTCTTAATCCTGATGCTGTCTATATTTTATTATTTATGAAGAATAAAGAATGTTTCTTTTCTTGACACAAGGATATCATCACTATTAATTACTATAATATGTGTCTATACACCTACGATGTGTAGAAGATTGGTATGAGTCCATCACATACGACAAATATTGCTTTTTAAGGAAACAAACCACTGCCATCACCAATCTATCTTTGAGTTTCTGAAGCGCCTAATATATGCAAGCTATTGTCTGGGTGTTGTGTGTGGAAGAAAAAAAAAGAAGACATAATCTTTGCTTTCAGTAAGTTTATTACCTAGTACAGGTTATGGAGTGAAGAACTCACAGGACCACACAATTTCATTCCCTTCCACTCAATCTACGAGAGTAGCCACTCTCTTGACGCAGTTCTACTTCTCATTACCTACCCACTTCCAATCTATACCAGAGGGGTTTTCACCTCCAGGAAATTACTCCTTTTTGAAGCTGTTCTCACCAGCTAGACCACCCTGTTGCTAAATCCAGTCGATACTTCCCAATTCTTATCCTTATGGGTGTGGCTAGTATTAACCACTTGCTCTCCTTGGAATGCCTGGAATTCTAGGCCTCAGCGGTGCCATGTTCTTCATCTTCCTTTCTTTCTCTCAATGGTGACTTTGTGTCCTCATCCTCTGAGCTTCATTCCCTGACACTCTAATTTTTGTGCTACCTACGCTAATGTATGTCTTTGTATCTTCTCACACATTCTCATCCAACCCGAAGTTTATATTTCTACTCCTGTACGAATGAATCCCAACTAAACATTTCTAGGCCAAATCTCTTTCTGAATTACAGACACAGACCTCTACCTGGAGGTCCACAGACACCTCAAACTAAACATGTCCGAATAAGGTCCAAACCCTCTAAAATGCCATATTCTTGCTTCTAACTTTAATTCCCTAACACCATCCTTTCTCTAATCCCTGGGTTTTGCTAATGCCTGTACACCCACCCCTTCCTGATCCATTTTCTCTGACCTAATCTGCCTACCACATTTTAATTCCCCCACAAGCCTTTTTTTTTTTTTTTTTTTTTTTTTATTTATTTATGATAGTCACAGAGAGAGAGAGAGAGAGAGGCAGAGACACAGGCGGAGGGAGAAGCAGGCTCCATGCACCGGGAGCCTGATGTGGGATTCGATCCCGGGTCTCCAGAATCGCGCCCTGGGCCAAAGGCAGGCGCCAAACCACTGCACCACCCAGGGATCCCCCCCACAAGCCTTAACTTGGACTCCAAGGCACAAATTTGGGCCCCTCATAGGTACTCCCATCACATGTATCATAATGCCCTACGCCTTTCATTAGACTCTGAGCCTTGTGAGAGCATGTCCGTGGTGCTCTGCATTGTCTCCAGGGCCTGGCACGGTGGCTGCAACCTAGGAGCTGTTGTACCGCATGCAGTGTAGTAGAATGGCTTTCGGTTAAGGCTCCAAAGCATGCCTTGGCTTCAAGTCCTGATTCTGCCCATATTACCTAAGGAATCTTAAATATATTTTTTTGAGATTTTATTTGTTTATTAGAAAGAGAGAGAACGTGCAGGAGAGGGGTGGGGGCAGGGGCAGAGAGAGAGAGAGAAAAGCAGACTCCCCGCTGAGCAGGGAGCCCAATGCAGGGCTGGATCCCAGGACCTGGAGATCATGGCCTGAGCCGAAGGCAGGTGCTTAAGCGACTGAGCCTCCCAGGTGCCTCCTTACCTATGTAACTTTAGACAAGCTATTGACTATCTTGGTATCCAGATCATGGGTATAATCGTTTCTATTTCGTGGAATTATTGTGAGAATTTGTTTACAAAACTTAACAAACTGTGCAAAATAAGGGCCTAACACATAAGAAGTACTAAATAAATATTAGTCACTATTTTCATTGAAAACTATTTGTATTGTGTTCTTGCTGTCCCTGTCCATCACCAAATCCACCTCAAGCAACTTTAATCTAATGCTGAGCATTGGCCTAGGAAGACAGTGCAGTCTAACTGAAGGGATCCTTAACCATAGCAGACACTTTACAATGCACACAGGGTAGGGAGGAGTCAAATTTATAGCCTCTCTCACGTCCTCGCTGCCTAGACCCTTCTATCTCCTGCAAGAAAAGACCGGATCAGTTAGAGCTCACCCCTGACTGGACCACATTTGCTCTGACAGGGCTCTCAAGCATTCCATAAAGCTAGATGGGGAAGTGTGATGTGCTCTGGGTTTGCAGCATCTACTCTCCTACACTGCCTTCCTCCAACTCAATAGTCAAAGGGGGAAAGGGAGAGACTTTGAATATAAGCCATGCCTTCCAGTGTAGCCTTGGACCAGAATTCTCCTTTTGGGAATCAGGTGCTTGCATAGCAATTAAAGCCCTCTGGTTCACATTCTGCACCTGCTTCTGCATTCATTTCCCAGAGTGATGTTGGAAACTGATGGGCAAGAGTCTAGTAGTCCCATGGCCTTGACTGAGCACCATAAGATGGGACACTGACAAGTACATTCCTAACACGTGCCGCTGTCCACCAGGGGCACCAGACTGGGGGTGGTAGATTGCACAGGGCTGGGTCTGGTCCTGGATTGAGAGAATGCAAAGAGGAGGAGGACAGCCCTGCTTTCAGAGCATGTGGGCCATCTGCTAAGGGGGGTGGAGATGTGTAACACTCCGTAGCAAGTGTTCTAATAGAGATGTGTGCATACATATGTAGGTGTGAGGGAGTGCTCAGCTCTCCTTGAGAAAGTCAGAGAAAGTTTCAAAGGAGAAGGCACTCAGAAATTTTCGAGATTTAGAAAAGAAGGCAAATGCTCTCTAAGGAAACATGTGCAAAGCCACAGAAAGGTTGAGCAGCAGGATGGATTTGAAGACACAGAAGGAATTCCATCAATGAGGGGACTAGCTCGCCGTGACACTGGAGAAGTAAGCAAGAGCCACCTACATCTCGAACGACTGCATCTGGTTGGACTTTATCCTAGGGGTGAAGACGCCAGCAGAGAGTTTGAGGTAGCTCTGTTTTAGTTTTATTTAGTACAGTCCTTCAGACGGAATGTGGCCTGGGGAAGGAAGTGCGCGCTTCCCAGCATGAATTTTGTTTCCAGAGTATGAATTGAACGTTGAAAATATACGGCCGAAATTTCCTGAGAGGGGAGATAAAGATATTAATTCATATTGCCATAACCAAGAGCAATAACTTAAATACAGAGGACTCTAAACACAATTCTAATTTGATTGCCCCCTAAAAATGAAATGAACCTAACTAGCAAAACAGAGACAATTTCAAACCGCTAAAATTAGAAATGAGCTCATGTTTAAGTTCAATTTTATGGTCTTTTTTTATGTGGGTTTCAGAAAATCTAGTAGATTCAATAAAATAAAATATCCCAGACACCTGGTATAATTAAAGCAAGTGAACCAAGTGGTAAAAATATCTCTGATTGAGGCTATGTTTGATGTCTAGCCAGAAAGACTACAGATTTCTGTGACTCTGGAGTCTGAAATAAATCTATTGGCTCACGTGTGGCTAGAGCAGAAATACATTAATTATTTCTTCAGAAAGCCACTACTTTATTTTGCAGAAAGTCACTACCTTATTTTGCAAGGACGAAGAAGGCCAGCAGGTTTTCCACTGGCTCCTTAAATGGTTCAAACCTAGGCATCCTCCTGAGTTTATCCCGTGAAATATCCAGAGGAAAACTAGTTCGTTTGAGGAGAGCCCCCAGCTGCTTTCCTATTCCCCTTTCCTTTACGAGGACAAACTCATCTTCCATATCGATTGTCTTTTCCTCGTTGGCCAAGTCTAGAAGTGGTTGGTTGCAGCTTTCCATGCTGGCTCCCAGTAAATGCTTCTCGGTTGCAAAATCTTCATTCCCCATCACTTTAAAATGCTTCTCGGTTGCAAAATCTTCACTCCCCATCATTTTAAAGGTCACCTTTCACTTACATGCCACAAGGGGGGTCATATTGTTGTAAGGGATACAGCTGGCAGATAAGATTGCTTTGAAAAAGGGGTTTTAAAAGAGTAAGTTCATTAAGAGCTGATTTTTCCTTCCCAAAGTAGGAAGATGGGGGTGACAGGAACTGCAGAACAGCCGTTAATGTAAGGTGTTTATAACTTACAACTTTTACCCGCTGCAATTCTGCCTCAAATGCGCAGTTTCCATAGCAACTATCGTGTCATCTGAGGCTACAGATATTTTTAAGATGCAGATAATTTTTTTTTTTAAGAAAAAGGATCAGGATCTCAAGGTAAATTTCTTCCCGAAATCCACCTTGTTCCCAGTGACACCGGCAAGAGTCTATTTTTGACAGAAAACTGTGCTGAAGCAAGTATGTCTGTGTAGGTTCTATTTACTGACTTTACCAGTTATTGAAATTAGTGTTCAAGTTTATTTTAAGTAAGCATGTTTACTTTTTCATATTTAACAGCTTAATTGAGATAGAGTTAATACAGCAAACTGCAAATAGTTAAAGTGCAAAATCTATTCAGTTTTTTTTATAGGAATACATTGTGAAACTGTCACACCCAGGTAGTGAACATTTCTGTCACCCCAAAAGTTTCCTAATGTCCTCTGTGATCCCTCACTCTCTTTCCTGTCCAGTCACCCACCGTTCCCAGGGAACCGCTGGTCTGCTGGTTACCATTAATTAGTTTACATTTTCTAGAGATTTCAGTAAAGGAAATCATACGGTATGTACTACTGGTTGTCTTAATTGTGGTTCCGCATAATTATATTTAGATTCGTCTATGATTTAGTTTGTATCGACAGTTCATTCCTTTTTCCTGCTGAGTAGTATTCCATTGCACGTACAGGCCATGATTTCTTTATCAGTTCATTAGTTGATGGATGCTTGTATTGGTTCCAGTTTGAAACAGTTACAGAAAAAATGGTCCCGAGCATTCATGTATAGTCTTTACATGAGCATATGCTTTCATTGCTCTTGCAAAATTAGTGAGGAATGAAATGTCCGAATGACAAAGTAGGTAATGTTAATTTTTTAAGAAACTTTCAGTTCCATCCACGTTGAAGCAAATGGAACTGGAGGGTATTATGCTGAGTGAAATAAGTCAACCGGAGAAGGACAAACATTATATGGTCTCATTCATTTGGGGAATATAAATAATAGTGAAAGGGAATAGAAGGGAAGGGAGAAGAAATGGGTAGGAAATATCAGAAAGGGAGACAGAACATGAAGACTCCTAACTCTGGGAAATGAACTAAGGGTGGTGGAAGGGGAGGAGGGCCAGGGGGTGGGGGTGAATGGGTGACGGGCACTGAGGGGGGCACTTGACAGGATGAGCACTGGGTGTTATTCTTTATAACACCAATAAAAACACCAATTGGCAAATTGAACACCAATAAAAAATAAATTTATTATTAATAAATAAATAAATAAATAACACTCCTATAAAAAAAAGAAAGAAAGAAACTTTCAATGTTTTCTCCTAAAGAATTTGTTCCATTTCACATTCCCACTACTAGTGATGACATTTCCAATGGCTATCCTTGCTAACAATACTATTAACATCTTTCATTTTTCAATCATCCCATTCTAAGAGGCATGTGCTGGCATATTATTTTCATATTAATTTGCACTTCCCTAATCACTAATGATGTTGAGCGTATTTCTGTGTGTTTATTTGCCATAAATATTTCTTCTTTGATAAATTACCTGTTCAAGTATCTTGCCCGTTTTTTAAAAACTGGATTATTTTCTTGTTATTAAATCTTGAAAATTCTTTATATAGTATTGATAGAAGTCCTGTGTCATATATAAGACATGTAAATATTTTGTTCCAGTCTGTTGCTTGTCCTTTCATTCTTTTAATGGTCTCTTTCAAAAAGCAGAATTTTTTAATTTTGATGAAATCAAAATGATCACTCCTTCCTTTATGGATCATCCTTTTGATGGTGTGTCTAAGAAATCTGCCAAACTCCAGGTTAAAAATCTTCTATTTCCTCTGGTTTTATAGTGTTAGGACTTTTATTTAGAAATGCAATAAATTTTAAGTTAATTTTTGTCTTTAGTACTATAAATTATTCTCCAGATTCTGCTTAGTAGAATTTCACAAATTTTATATGCTGTATTTTCATTCAGTTCAAAACACTTTGAAATTTCCCTTTTGATTTCTTCTTTGTATCTTGAAGTTTTGACATTAGGTGCATAAACATTCAGAAATTGTTGTTCTATGGATAAATGGTCTTCTTTTTCATTATGAAGTGAACTTCTTTATTTCTGATAACATTCTTTACTCTGGAATCTTATCTGATATTAATATGGCCACTACAAGTATCTTTTGATTAGTGTTAGTATGGTGTATCCTTCTGAATCCTTAATTTTTAATATGTTTTTGTCCTTATATTTAAAGTAAGCTTCTTGTAATCAAGTGAGCATCATACAAGGCAAAGAAGGTCTCACTTTTGCATACATTCAAAGATTCTCTGTCTTTTCATTGGAGTGGGTTTTTGTTTTTGTTTTTGTTTTTGTTTTGCCATTACTTTTGTCTTACTTTTCTATTGCTGCATGATAAATTACCAGAAATTTAGCAGATTTAAACAACACTCATTCATTATCTCTCAGATCTGTAGGTCAGAGGTCCAGGTGGACTCAGATAGGTTCTCCACTAAGGCCTACAAGGCCAAAATCCAGGGGTTAGCCATGTTGGGCTTTTATCTAGAGGCTCTATCAAATAATTTACTTCCAGCTCATTTAAATTGTCAGAATTCAATTGATTGTGACTGTAGAACTAAGGTCCCATTTCCTTGCTGGCTGTCAGCCAAGAGCTCTTTTCAGCTACCAGAGGCTTCCCAGGGTCCTTATCACATGACCCCCTCAATCTTCAAGTCTTCAGTGGCACATCAGATTTTTCTCTTGCTTTGAATCTTTCTGAATCCTCATGCTCCCAACAGAAAAATCTGTCTGCTTTTGAAGAGTTCAGTGATTAGGTGTAGGACCTACCTAGCGAATCTCCTTTGCCCTTTAATTTAATACAACTACCAGCTTGATATCTCATCATATTCACAGTCCCAGGAATTAGGGAAGGAAATCTTGTGGGGCTCTTTTAGGATTTTGCTTACCACAACCATTAATATGATCATTGATATAGTCAGGTTTGAATCTATGATTTTGTAATTTGTTTTCTTCTTGCTCCACTTATTCTTTCTTTCCTTTTTTTCCTTTTCTTATATTTTTTCTGGATTGAGTATATTCTTATTATTTCCTTTTATCTCTTCTATTAGATCTTTAGCTATAATTCTTATTATTTTAACATTTACATTGGGGCTTATAATAGAAATTTTTGATTTATCAGAGTCTGCCTTCAAGTGATATTATAGCACTTCATAGAAAAGTACAGTAAATGATATTATAGCACTTCATAGAAAAGTACAGTAATGTGATGATTCACTTTTTCCTCTCCTGGCCCTGTATTATCATCACCATACCTGTATATTTGATACAAAGTTGTACTATAAGTCTACTATTTTTGCTTAAATGGTTAGCTATCATTTAGTGGTTTTTAAATAATAATAAAAGAACTTGCTTATTGACCCACAGGGTTAACAATTTCAGGACTTTTCATATTCCATTGCATAGATCCATATTTTCATGTGGTATTATTTTCCAAGAAATTACCTTTAACATTTCTTACCGTGTGGGTTGTTGCCAATGAATTCTTCTGGATTTTATAGGTCTGAAAAAATTCATATCACTTTAATTTTTTGAAATACATTTTCCATGGGGATAGGATTCTAAGGGTTTTTTCTCCCTCCTTTCAATACTCTAAACACTCTGCCCCACTTTCTTTATTCTCAACAACAACAAAAATCAGTTGGTGTGCTTATCTTTCCCTTCTTTATGTAATGTGTCTTTTTCCTCTGGCTACTTTTAAGATTTTCTCTTCATCCCTGGTTTCAAGTAACTTGCTTAATTTATGTTCTGTAGTTTTCTTCATGTTTCTTATGCTTGGGGTTCATTGAGCTCCTTAAAACTCTGTGTTTAATAGCACTGTATATTTACTATACTTCAATAAAAAAAATTGAAAACCCTGTGTTTATAATTTTCATCAAATTTGGAAATTCTTTGGCTATTACTTCTTTGAATGTATTTCCCTCTGCATATCCCTTCATGGCATCTAATCACATGCGTTTTAGACTATGTGAGGTTGGACCAGAGCTCTCATATTTTTTCCCTCAATGTGTTTAATTTATATCTTCAATTGCTATGTCTTCAAGTTTACTAATATTTTCTTCTACAGTGCCTAATCTATCATTAATCTCATCCAGTTAATTTTTCTTAGACATTGCAGTTTGCTTTTGTGATTTTTCATGATTCATACAAATACATACATTCATCCATGTCTTTACTCAACCTGTTAAATCTTTCCTGTGGTTTCCTGAATATGTAAAATATAGTTATTATAACTACTTCAGGGTTCTTATTTGCTAATTCTAACATCTGTGTTAGTTCTGGGTTGATTTCAATTGATTGATTTTTCTCCTCATTATAGGTTGTATTTTCTTGCCTCTTTGCATGCCTGTAATTTTTTATTGGATGCCAGACGTCGTGGATTTTGCCTTGTTGAGAGCTGAGTATTTTTGCATTTCTATAAATACCTTGAGTCTTATTTCTGGTATGCAGTTAAGTTACTTGGAAACATTTTCATCCTTGCTTTGAAGATTTGTTAGGTGGGATCAGAGCAGTGTTTAGTCTAGGGCTCATTATTTCCCATTGCTGAAGCATGATCCTTCTGAGGACTCCACACAATGTCCTATAAATTATCCATTTTTCCAGTCTGCCTGGTGGCAACAGGCATCATTTCCAGCCCTGTGTGAGCTTCCCCTACTTTCCTTCTAACCATTTCATTGAGTTACTCTCCCAGTCCTGGTTGGTTTCTTCACATACATGTGCTGCTCAGTACTTGGCTAATTACTAAAGGGGAACCCAATGCAGATTTCAAGAGTGCTCTCACTGGTTGCTCTCTTCTCACAGTTCTCAGTACTATAGCCACTTTGGTCTCTCTGAAGTGTCAGTTTCATCACCTCAACTAAGAAAGTCTATCAAGTTCAGCCTGGGCAGCCCTGGTGGCTCAGCGGTTTAGCGCCACCTTCAGCTCAGGGCCTGATCCTGGAGACCTGGGATTGAGTCCTACATCAGACTCCCTGCATGGAGCCTGCTTTTCCCTCTGCCTGTATCTCTGCCTTTCTCTCTCTTTCTGTCTCTCATGAATTAAAAAAAAAAATTTCAGCCTGAACACCCTCTCTCTGTTTTAGAGCTGGGAAACACTCTTATGACCATAAGTCAGGCAATCATGGGGTCACGTTTTTTGCTTCCTATGTTTCAAGGTTCATTATCCTTAGAAGTCTAATATCCAATATCTTGAAAAACATTTTTCCCTAAAAAATACTTCAGGCAGAAGAGGAATCTCAATCCCTCACTCCATCTCGTTTCAGAGTAGCTATCTAAATATACACTTTAAAAGTCTAGTAACATTAACTCTTCAAAGTATGAAAAGCATATGCGATTCTAAAGATGGAGTTCAATTGAAATAACTAAAGAATACTGATATCACAGAAACTGTCTTAGCTACAATGATAAGAATTTGTGCTTGTTCAACTCAAGTGTAACATTTATACATTGTCTTATCTAGAAAGAATAACACCACTCAGACCTGAAGTTGTTCTGAATTTGATATTTATCACAGATGTAAAAATACTGAGTTATGAAATTCTGCTCTTCACATTTTCAAGGGAGGCCAGATCTTGCCAAATTATCTGAAAACTGAATCCATCCAGATAGAAATCTATTCATCCAAATGTATCTGGAGTATGTGAGCGTGTGTGTGTGTGTGTGTGTGTGTGTGTGTGTGTGTTTGTACGTGTGTGTATAAGGAGATAGAGAAAGAGAGACATTTTTTTAAGGGCAAATAAGGAAGCCAGTAAGTCCAACTTCCTGAAAGTTCTCTTTAGAGGATCAAATCTAGAATTTATGATAGGGATCAGAAAACTTTTATGGTGAAAGACCAGATAGTAAATAGTCCAGGCTTTGTGAACCATAAGTTTTCTGTCTTAACTACTCAAGTCTGCCCTCATGGTATAAAAGTAGCACAGACAATATGTAAACAAATGAGTGCAACTGCACTTTAATCAAACTTTATTTACAAGAATAGGCTGTAGAACTGATTTAGTCTAAGGGCTATAGTTTGTGAATCCCTGATCTAAGGCATGAAACTTTGAGTTAAACAATCAAAGGAGTCTCTGTTAGTGTAAGCTGGTATCAGTTACTTTATAGTTTAGTGTAAATGAAGACTCCAAAAGTAGGTTATAGTAGAAAGGAGAGACAGGAAGGAGAAAACACAAAAAGGTGCCTGAAAGCACAGGAAAATACCACCTCCATCATGACTTTACTTGGGCCAGTACTAGCACATGTGATTCAGTGGAATTTTGCATTTCCAAAGGCAATTCTTGTGCCATATGACATGCAAAACATGTGACAGCAATATGCATTTTAGTGAATGAAAGAACGCTCTGGAAGCAGAGTAAATTTACCTTTTTTTTTTAATTTTTATTTATTTATGATAGTCACACACAGAGAGAGAGAGGCCGAGACACAGGCAGAGGGAGAAGCAGGCTCCATGCACCGGGAGCCCGATGTGGGATTCGATCCTGGGTCTCCAGGATCACGCCCTGGGCCAAAGGCAGGCGCTAAACCGCTGCGCCACCCAGGGATCCCGTAGCTTTACCTTTTAAAAGACCAACACATTTTATTTTATTTATTTATTTTAAAAGACCAACATAGGCAGCCCTGGGTGGCTCAGGGGTTTAGTGTTGCCTTCAGCCAAGGGTCTGATCCTGGAGACCAGGGATCAAGTCCCACGTCCGGCTCCCTGCATGGAGCCTGCTTCTCCCTCTGCCTGTGTCTCTGCCTCTCTGTGTGTGTGTGTCTCATTAGTAAATAAATAAAAATCTTAAAAAAAAATAAATAAAAGACGAACACATTTTATTTTACATTTTCACCAAAGAAGATGGTGATAAATTTAATGAGTCACACAGGTCAAAAAACACTAAACACTAAACACTAAAATTTTATCCTTAAAGAGATAAATATGTAGGGTCGGTTTTTTGTTTTGTTTTGCATTTATGAACTGAGAATTTCTTGGCCGTTTCATCTTAGAAAATATAAAATATTGTGCCAGAATATTAAATATGAATGCTGCCTAAAGTTAGTAAAAAAAAAAAAGCAAATCATCTCTTTAAGTTTACTGAAACCTACTCAATCAAATATGCCATTAGTATCCCAGTAAAAGAGACTATAGAATCTTTTTCCATCTGTATTACTAGTCAATAATTAGCACAATAGAAAATCTATTTCATAATATTTAAAACAATAAGAGCTAAAGCTAATTAAAAACCTATTATGCATCTGTAAAGAATTAGTCATAACAACTCTATCAGGTAGAAAACATAATTACCACCCGATTTTACAGATAAAAAAATAAATAAACAGAGACACAGAGAAGTTAAGTAACTTTCCCAGGGGTACACAGCTGTAAGTATTGGGGCTAGGATTCAGACCAAGTCAGTCTTCTCTCAGGAGTCTCTCTCTCTTATTCAAAGAGACTATACCATTTATCCTTTCCCCCCCCTCAAATAGTATATATTCAGGTCCCGACTGTATGCAGTATTTAAAATTAGTTACTGACTAACTTTACCTTTTTTATTTGGGTTTGAAATTTCACATGATTTTTTTTTAATACAGTTGACACACAATGTTACATTAGTTTCAGGTGTACAACATAGTGATTCAACAAGTTTATGCATTATGCTGTGCTCACAAGTTAGCTGCCATCTGTCACCATACGACGCTATTATAATACCACTGACTGCATTTCCTACACTGTACCTTTTATTTCCATGATTTACTCATTCCATAACTAGAAATTTACCTTTTAAGAGATGAACACGTAATAGAGATTTGATGCTTTAAAGAAATAGAAAACTTCCTGCTGTGTCTGTTACTAAATAGTATGTTACCAAAGAAAAGACACTCTCCTCATATCTAGAATGACTTTGTTAAGGACTCAGTGTTCGTGTGGTCCCCAAATTCACATGTTGAAACACATGTAATGGAATTAAGGAGTGAGGCTTTGGGAAGTGACTGGCCATGCAAATGGAGCCCTCATGAATGGGATTAGGGCCTTCAGGAAGGAGAGGACTCTTACCTCGCCTGTCGCCTGTCATATGAGGACACAAGAAGACAGCTGTCTATAAACAGGAAGTGAGTTCTCACCAGACACTGAATCGTAGACTTCCTAGCCTTCAGAACTGTGAGAAATGAATGTTTAAGTCACATAGTCTATGGTATTTTTGTTATTGTGGCCTGACAGGCTAAGACAAACTTATTTGTGGATTTTTCCAAACTCTGTTCCAAACTGTTTCCTCCTCCTCCTCCTCCTCCTCCTCCTGGCAGATTGGCCATGCTTTCTAAGCACCTTGTTCCCACTGCTAATATGGCACTGGGTGGCAATAATTTGCTTTTTTAATTGTTTTTCTCTCTGGACTGTGGACTCCTCCGGGACAGAACGTATACAACACTTCTCTTCAGGTCTCAAGAATCCTCACGGGGTCTACTATGGAAAACACTCAGATGTTTGATGAATGGTTAATGAACTCATGAATCAATGCATTCCAAGTGATGGTTCATGATTGCAACTCCCCCCGCCCCCAAAGAAGAGATAAGCCAATGTCCAGCAATTCTAAAAACAAAACAAAATCTTTTGCAAAGATTCCTTCTTAACTGAACACATCAGTTTCACTTACCGCAGGAGTGTACATGGAAGCACGACTGGGAAAGGGTGCTGTCCTAAAGATGGGGCTCTGCAACTAGGAAGAAGTCATGCTAATACGTGCTAGTTGTCCCTGCACGGCATTCACAATTGCCTTGTCTTTTCAGAGAATCTTCCACAGGGACACAGCCAGAGTCCATTTACCCCCTCTCAAGTTTTAGTAATATTGTTAAAAAATCTGTTGTAAGAAATTGCTGAGAACACTTAGGGGAATTGCTAAATAATTCCACAGTGGTTCTGCTTAAACATCTTAAGTGCTAGGCTACAGAGGACCATGGTTTTTTCATTCGATTTTGGGTTTTTTGGTTGTTGTTGTTTTGCATGAAACAATGTGAACATCACCCCCGTTGTTCTTCCAAATACAGTGTCAGTGTCGAAAGCACTTGGATTTTTCAAAGCTTTCATCTTGCTGGATTAAAAGTTTAAAATTTAAAAAGGGTGTTTCAACTGAACATGGGATAGGCTTTTTAAAACACTACAGCAGAGGGGAAAATTGCAAAGTAATTATTTATTCTTTTGCTTTGTCTTTCATGACATGAAATCCTTTGCTGAATTATTCTACTTAGAAGGTTCAGGGTTGCTTTTTTTGTGATGGCATGTATATATTTTTTTTGTTTGTTTTTGTTACAATGAAGGATTATTGCTTTTCAAAGGGTGGTGTCACAAGAGGATGCTGTAAAAACCCGGCGATGCTGCCAGTAATTAGGCAGCTGGGTGGCCTAGAAATCCTCTCCATTACACTCTTGTTTCCCTGCCAGTTTTCCCTGTTCTCTCTTCTGGAGAAAAGGGGAGGGGGAAAAAAAAAACAACAATACAAAACAAAACAAAAAACAACTTTGTTTTCCTTTACATAGTTCTTAGAGGCAAAATGAATAAACCTTTTCTTCACTTGCCAGAGTGTCCTACACAACATCAACTTCCACGTTTATGATTCATGACCTTTGCTTTGATTTATAATCATTTGTCAAAAATATGTTTAATGAACAATCAGTGCTATGATATTTCACGAGTTAAGGGTGTTCTCCTCACGAATCCATGGGCTTCCCACCTGTACATATGCTGTCCACACGGATTAGTACTGTGTCCATTTTTTAAAGCAAAATAGGTCTCAAGTATGCATTGCTGCTGACCAAGATAATACATACTCAGTGCTTCTAATCGATGAGTATCAGCCCAAGGGACAGGGCAGATTTTGCTCTGCTCCCTCTCTCTCTCTTTCTCTGTCTCTGTCTCTCTTAATCTCTGAAGTATCTATCTCAATCTCTGATGTCTCTCCTTTCATTCTTTTTTTTTTTAAGATTTATTTATTTTCTTATTCATGAGAGACACACAGAGAGGCAGAGACACAGGCAGAGGGAGAAGCAGGCTCCCTGTAGGAAGTCCAACGCGGGACTCGATCCCAGGGCCCTGGGGTCACGACTTGAGCTGAAGACAGATGCTCAACCCCTGAGCCACCCCGGTGCCCGTCTCCTTTCACTCCAACATGTGGTTGTAAGAAATGAATATAAATGTGTGTGTTTGTGTGTTTTGAATTGTCTTATTAGGGTTTGTGAGGGAATTTGTATGGTATGTGTGATGGTGCTTAGTAGGCATTCCATAACTGTTTATTGAACTGAATTATGAGTATTTGGATTCCTTTCCAGAACTTTTTGAGACTGGCTGCAGTGGGCTGAATAGTGGCCTTCAAAAAGATATATCAATGCCCTGATCCTTAGAACCTGTGACTATTACCCAGCATAGCAAAAGTGACTATTACCTTATATAGTAAGAGATGTGATTGAGTTAAAGATCTTGGAGGAAGAGCTTATGTTGGATTTTATCTCATGGCCCCTAAATGCAATCACACGTACCCTCATAGGAAGGAGGCAGGGGGGGGTTGAGACATACACACAAAGGAGAAAGGAGGCAAAGTGAACACACAGATGAGTTTGGAGTGATGTAACTACAAACAAAGGAATGCCAAGGAACGCAGGGCAACCCCCAGAAACTAAAAGAGGAAGGAACCAATCCTCCCCCAGAGTCTCTGGAGGCGGGGAGTACAACCCTGCCGACACCCTGATGTCAGATTTCCGAGCTTCAGAATTGTGAGAGAATACATTTCTGTTGTGTTAAACTGCCCAAATTGTGGTAGTTTGTTTACAGCGGGGCTAGAAAACTAATATGCTAGCCAACCTCCTGAATCAGTCAGGCCATTCTCCATTCTACTGGGAATGCAGGAGAAAAAGTCCTGACCTGTGAGGAAGGCCAGGAAAGCTCCAAAAGGTAGAAATTGCAAGAAGGCATCTCGACACAGACGTTCCATACATAGGAACACAACACATCAAGTGGGATCTAGGCGAGCACTGGTATTTGAGGTGACCCAAAATAGTGCTGAGGAACTGCAGCAGTAATTCAGAGAGCTGAAAAAGAAAGGGAGTAGGCATCTGTAGGAGTTGTGATTGATGATAGCTGTCAATGGGAGAAAACTTTAGCTGAGAACTCAGTTTCCCAGGTTTTTTTATTTTATTTTATTTTATTTTATTTTATTTTATTTTATTTTTTTATTTTTTATTTATTTTTTTGTTTGTTTGTTTGTTTTCCCAGGTTTTGGACTAGTGCTCACCTATCAGGTAGGTTTCTTTTTTTCCCCATTTTACCCATGAGAAAAAATGAAATTCAACAGAGATTAAATGAAGAAATTGTCCAAGATAACAGAGATTATAAGTGGCAAAAACAGGATTCCAACTCCAGTTTGCCTGAATCCTAGAATAGGCTTTCCAGTCTTGCTGTAAGCTCCCACTCTGCTTCATCACCCTAGTCAGGAGAGTTGTAAAAGCAACAGGATCTGGGCCTGGTGGGCAGCATGTTGACAAGACCTGGGCAGTGCCGAGGCCTTGTCTCATTCTGGACAAACCTCCAGATCAATGAAGGAGGGAGGGTAATGAAGCAGAAGAGAAATGAGTGTGGGGTTCAAGGAAAGTTCCATTCAGGCTCAGCTTTGACCAGTGGTTGGCTCTCTGATCTCTGTCCAAATTCTCCATCTTTATAAGGAAACAGCGTCTATTCCACAGAATCAGTCTATGAGGGGATATATGTAAATAAAATTCCAAGTTCAATATCTATTGAGAAAAACAGCTTCCTGTTACACAACAGGGTTTGAAGAAAATTGAACAGAATAATGACTGGCGTAGTATTGGCTACTCTAAGTTATAACACAGACTATGCTTCATTTTTTGAAGTAAATATCAAATTAAATTAAAACTATAGAAAATGAGAGATGGTTTGTACGGTAGTCCACTTGGGCTGCTATAGCAAAAATACCATAAGCTGGGTGGCTTATAAATAACAGAAATTTGCTTCTCACAGTTCCAGAGACTGAGAAGTCCAAGATCATGGTGCTGGCAGATTCTGTGTCTGGTGAGATCTTCCTGGTTTAGAGCCATCTTTTCCCCACGTCCTCACACAGCAGATAGGGAAGGGAGTTTGCTTACGTCCCTTTTATAAGGGTACTAATCCCATTCTTCATCCTCATGACCAAATCACTCCCAAATTTCCCACCTTCTAGTACCATGACCTTAGGGGTTAGGCTTCAACATATGAACTTTGTGGGGACACAAACTTTCAAACCATATTGGTTTGGCTTGATGAAATGGTCAGGTCATTAGAAATCCAATTCCCTAAAATCCCTTGGTTTCCTGTGTACACAATTAACTAAATGGATTTGGGAAGTACTTGGGTTTCATCCAAAAAAAGGTATGTTATTTATTATAAATACAGATGACTATTTTAAAGGACTGATCTATATTCTGACATTCAACATATATTGGGCTACATGTCATGTAACTCTGATTGGCCTTCCTCACCAAACTTTTGGGTTGCAGATTTGGAATCAACCTCTCGGGGAGTTTCAATCTTCCAGGCAGAGCCTTTTACTCACATGTGCACAGCATTAACATTTCAAAGGAATTATTTAATAATTTTTAAAAACATATTAAGTATAAAGCACTTTGTGTTTCTTGAATTTTTTTCAGTTGAACACTGCAGACAGTTGATTTGAAAAATAGATTATTTGAGATAGAAGAAGGAATAGTTATGTGTTTTTTTTTCTTATTTTCTAAAATAAGAGAGTAAATGGAAGCAATAATGGAATATATATATATATATATATATATATATATATATGCCATAGAAAAAAATGAATAGATCCTTCAAATAGAATTATTTGATGGATGACTTAAAAACTTAAACAAAAACTTTGTGAAATCCTCTATGTGGCTTTAAATGATCACTTAACTCAAAAAAAAAGAGGACATCCTGAAAGTTTATGAGCTGTTCATGCTTCAGAAGTAAAGATAATATCATCGACCTACCACCAGTAAGACATATTCTTTGAGTGATTTTTGTTTTAATATTGACAATGTTTTCTGATAAATGTGAATTCTCTCTCATGCTTCCTTTACAACAAGCAGCACGCATTTACAAATGGCTGACTTTGGTTACTGAGGCCATCAGAAGCGTGGAGCTAGAACAAAGCATACCTGCACTCGTTCATGTGAGATCAAATCAATGACCTTCACCTCATTAGCACATTTTCCAACCAATGGATAAAGCTACAGTGAACTTCTTCACTCTTCATGTAAGAGTCAGTCAAAGCTGACTCTTACATGAAGGCCTCAAAATCCTTTCTAAAGAACAAAATGAGAACAAATAATAATCCAGTCCTTATAATCTGACTTTTAGATCTACACTCAGTCACTGGCTGATCCAAGTTAGTGAAGGATGATGATAGCCTCATTTTTATAGTTGGATGTTTCATAGATATCAGATTTTTAGGGGCATGAAAGGCTCGACTTTATAGCGCTTTCTTGGGAAGAGGTAAAATATCATGTGGCCAGGAAAGAAAATGTAATAATAGGGATCAGAATCACCTATTTGTATACCAGAAGATGCATCTGTAATTATCTTAAGTGATTACAGGCTCTAGCTTACAGTGATAAATGGTGAAAGTCAGTTAATCCAAGCAAAGCGTTTTGGAAATGACTCATAAACACCTTGGCATCAAGTGGGTTCCACCCAAAGGTATGTCATAGGCTTGATTGAATTAATATAACTTAGTAGGACTAGGCTGAGAGCCTGAAATACCCCATTTCTGAAAACATGAGACTCTCATATGTAATAAAGAGCTTTTCCAAACTTATTGTCTATCCTCTTGTCTTCATACTGGAAGCAAATAATTTTTTAAGTGCTAATTGGCAGTTCTGCAAAGATTCCACAGTGCCCCCACACTAATTGCATCACCTGCAGAATTCTCAGTTTGACTCCACTTCCAACCTGTACAGTCAGGAAGTCTGACAGGAAAACTCAAAGTTCTCAACAAAGGGGAAATTACTTTATAGTCTGCTATAAACATGTGGAGATAGCTAAAACTTATTTCATTTCATTCATTAGGGATGGTCTAACTTGGCTAATCTACACTATGTTTAAATTATATAGCTGTTTTTCCTAATTTTTGGATAAGTGCTATATTTATGGCCCACATGCTGAATATTTGAAATAGTTTGAACTGATATATACGGCATGATGGCTTGTTTATAGTTGAGTTGATTAAATTGCCCACTCCACATTTTACATGGTTCTTTCTCATAAATTATTTCGATCAATGTAAAAGTTGCTTAGGCTGAAGGAATTATGTGTTTGACAGCTGGTTGTTGGTTGTTGGCTCCAAGCAGCTGATCAAAAAAGAAACTTCAAATTGGTGTGGGGGTAGCCCTTTGCAAGACTGAGAAGCTGATGTGCTATAAAATCCATGGAGCACATGAGAAAGAAAAGTTTAAAGCCATTATACACTTCTTTTTTTTGTGGTTCTAACAGTTATAACTGTGACCTACAAAAAGTTAATTTCTTTCATGCCTCAGATTTTTCATCTGTGAAATGAAGCTAACATTTTCATCAACCATATGAAAATTGCCAATTTTGTAGATCAAAAATTGTCAAAATCCAGCAATTTCATTTGGTTTATTCTAATAGTATCCATACCATGGGATTATAAGGCGAATTAAATAAATTAATGTAGCTACAACACTCAATGCAATTACTTAGATGTATTAAGTATGTGTACCATAAATGTTAATAATTTCTAAAATATTATTATTGCCATATTTAAGGCTGGATTAATGTAAAGAGTATATACTAGTACATACCAGTAATTTCTGTTCCAAATGTTGCTTCAATACCATCTCACTTTTTACTGTGGGACCAGGTGAAATATTACTAAGCAGTAATCCAGGTTGAGGCAGGGCCACTTGTTCCATAAGGCTGAAGTAAGTCCCTGATTCAAGAGAGGACGATCCACAAGCAAAGCTAAGTGCAAGCAGGCAACAAGTGTAGATGCCAAGGATTGAGTCTCAGAGCCATTATTTCATTCCAGAATCTGGTCACTGCTGCCAAGTTTGGAAAATTCAAATAATGTAGTCAAGTGTGGCTAGTGAGTCAAGTTGTAGTCATGGGTCATGAATTGTAGAGGACATCAGAAAGACTCTAAAGCCTCAGGTATAGGGTGGAATGGACAATTTCCAACTGGCAATGTCACTGATAAAGTTCCAGGACAAGATGGTTTTGAGTCACCACATTGAAACCCAAGTCATAAAGTGTTGACTAGTTGGGGAATTTCTTTTTGCTTTTGGATTTCCAGGCTCCTGGGAGCATCCTGAATGATTATTAGCCCTAATGTTGTAATTATATTTATTCTGTGGACATGAGAGCACTCTCTCTGTTACAGTTTCTATAAGACGTTATCTCCCCAGAGAAAGACAGATGAGGTCAGGGTATGAATTTGATAAACGTTCTTGCTGTTCAATCAAAAGACCACAGCACCTTCTAAGAAAATTGCCATGAGCCTTTCAATATCCTCAGAGCTCTAGTTCCTCCGCAAATCATTTACCCAGCATGTTTCAAATCAAAGAGAAATATTTGGTCTCATGTATACTAGCCACCTGCATCATGAGGTCACTTCAAGATTTAAGAGATAACCAAAAGAAATGTTAAATATCTCTTGCTTTGATTTTAACATAATCCAAATGTAATATACCATATTAATACTAATACCTATAAATATTAATATCTCTTAGTAGAATTATTGACACTTTTTCATATATACCAGATACACTGAATATTTTAGTTATATACATGCATGTATGTGTGTGTGTATATATATTTATATATATATATACACACACACATAATTGGGGGAAATATTCTATTTAGTGCTATAAAGTAGCTTGCATACAAGCTAACCAATAATACATCACCTCATATTTTAGAGAAGCATCTTGTAATGTAAGGCTATCAACTCTTCATTATTGATTTGTCAGTGATCTGGTGTATATTTTGGTGGGTATGTTACTATCAACAGTGAAGACTATCCGTGGACCTGTTCTACATAAGCCCACTCTAGTTCATGCTACGTATACCAGCTATTTGAATGGCTTTTGTCTAGAATGGTACAATGAAGACAGCTTGAGATAGGCCCAAACCTGACTCTGCCAATTACTGTATCAATGACTAGCAAAGTAATGGCTTTTCCAGGTCTTGGTTTCTTCCTCCATCATTAAAGGGAACAAATTCACCTCGGGGGGCTGCTGTGAAAAATAGATGGGAACCAAAGCTACTCCCTCAGCTCTGCCAAAGAGGGATATATTTGGTAAACCTTAATCTCTTCTTCTCATTCCTCAGATCACAAGTCCAGTCTACCTAGGGGTGTGCAGTAAGCACTACCAATGTAATTAGAATTAAATTCCCACAATAACTTTGGTAAGAATAATAAAAATTACCAGCTGCATATAACTCTATATAACTTGCTTAGTAAAAGTATTGAATACTCCTAAAAATACTACCAGCCTCATTTTACTATTGAAAAAGTATTGTGATTCAGGAAGCCTAAGATCATAGAGTTAACAGCCTCATTCGGAACTAAACCCAAGTCTTCTGACTTGAAGTATAGTAATCCTGTAATCTAGTCTCGTAAGTGGGGATTATAATAAATATATTCACATTTCTTACCTGGAGAAATGGGTTGTCTCATGAATGACCACCTTACTAGGCAGAAATGATGTGATACTCATCATAAAATATTAATACATTATAATAATATAGAAACTAAGAAATGGCCGGAAGATTGTAGGGAGCTCTAGGGCTGACCCCTGACTTCTTAGCTGGGCTGATTCTGCTTCCCAGCACCTATGTTGCTAGGTGCCTTTCCTTTAGGGACAAGCCAGGGTCACCTACCAGTAAATCTAGAACATTTTCATTCAGCTAATTAAACTTCTAGCCAGACATAGGACATTGGGAGAATCCAGTTAACTTGCCAATTATTAACTTCCTTCTTCTTGTGTGGAAAAAGGAGAACAGAACCTGTTTTATACCATAAATAATCAGAGGGCCAATTCCATTGGAAATTTTAAGTTCAAGATGTTGATGTTGAGTTGTAACCACTATATTCTGAAGATGCAGATAAAAACACATTGTTATGTAACCTTAAAAATCACCGAATCTTTTTTTGTTTTTGTTCATTTTGTTTTGTTTTACCGGATACACCAGTTTCATCTTTGCTGGCCCTTGACTCTATGTTTTTCAAAGTTACAATAGCTCAT
This sequence comes from Vulpes vulpes, assembly GCF_048418805.1. Taxonomy (NCBI): domain Eukaryota; kingdom Metazoa; phylum Chordata; class Mammalia; order Carnivora; family Canidae; genus Vulpes; species Vulpes vulpes. Next base: position 41,533,566 of record NC_132792.1, on the reverse strand, counting down.
GTACCAAACAGAGCAGTGTGATATTACTGGAAAAAGATGAGACAAAAAAAGGAGCTTCTCTCCTCTTCCTGATACCAAGATTATCTGAGAAATAACAGGCCCAATGAAGAGTAGAGGAAAACAATACAATTTGTAAATGTTCGGACTTGCTAAGTTTCTTGAGACTTCTTAGTTGAGGATGAATAGATATTAATTTCAAAGACATCCCTGTCTTTTAGCTATTACCATAAGAAAAAAATATTTAAACATTACTTACGTATTGGGCCTTGAAAGGCAAAGCATACACATAAATTGTGAGATATCTGTCCAGGCTTAATTTAATAAGGTCAATATCCTTTTTATGTTTCAGAACATCATTATTCACCAGCAATTGCTTAGGTGTAGAAGACACAGTCTTTGCCAAAGTCATTACATCTTGTGGTAGCTGGAAAGCTTTTTCCAAGGATGCCTCCATCTTCTCCTTAACATGTCAAACTACACCAACTGCTACACCTACTGGCAGTGGTGAAATTGCAGGGGTGCCTCCTGTCTTTCTTGTCAAGCCTACATTGGTGCTTGGAGGAAATAAACTGGGCTTAAAAAGGGCTGGTGCTGCTCTTGCTGGTTTGAACAGAAAAGTAATCTACATATCACTGTCATCCAGCACCTCTGCAGATGTCAGGAGGCAGGTCATTTCTCTCTGCTGAAGTGCTTTTTCTTTTATTACCAGCCCTATAACAAGATTATTGAAATGATTCCACAATAGTCATGCCACAGCTATAGATACTTGTTGAAAGTAAACAATAAAAGCATTTTATCTGAACGGCTGTCATTTTCCTGTTGAGGGATACATGTGGTCCATAAAGTCCATTTGTATGCATGTCTGCCATACGTGAACCGCTCTAATTTCGTTATCCTGATGGGTGCCATTGTAGCTTCATTCTAACACTATTAGCAGAGAGGAAGAGGTCGGTTGTTTTCAAACTGTTATTTTTCAGCCACTCTAGTCAAAGGGATTGCAACAAGATCGGAGCCTAGTAAGAAAGGATTTTAAGGAGACTCCTGGAAAGGATTCAAACACCATACCATAATTTGACATTAGGTTCACATTAACCAAAACTCCATTAGGGAAAGGAAACCAGTTCTCTGCACTGAGATGAAAAAGTCATAAGTGTAAGCGACCCTTAAAGTTAGAAGGTGAAATGTTTTATATGTAACTGACCTTCTTAGTTGTAGGAGAGCTGGGTCACTTTTAAATAATTAAAGTAATATTTGTAGCTCCTTTTTAGTTTTCTCAAATACCATTTTTTTCATTACTTAAAATTTTAAGCAACAGGGACTCAAGGTTATGTATTCATGTATTTCATGTATTTCATAATTTTTTTCTATTTTATTCATTTTATTCATGTATTTCATAATTTTTTTCTATTTTATTCCCAACAAGAGATCAAGAATTTTGCAGAGATTTAATTACATAAAATTTTCATTTTCCTTATATTTCAAGTAAATAAAGTTATCAGAAACAACTGCTTAGATCGATTTACTCAGTGCAGAGAAAAAAAAAATGTCATGTGTATCTGGAATCAATTCACCGCATTCTAACAACTGAATGTTTACTGAATACATCCTGTGTGTCAGGCACATTTGTCAGGCACTGAGCAAAGAGCTTTGTCTTTATGGACCTTACTGCCCATCTGGAAAGAAGATATCAAATAAACAAAAACAATTAAATGTGCTAAGCGTTCAATGAGGTTGAGGGCCTAAAAGTCAAGCAACCAGGAAGATCTTGTGGAAGAAGTTAAAGCGTTTAACTAAATGATGAGTGTAGGTTACCCCAGGAAGAGATGGGGAAGAGGGTATTACGACGAAGAAACAACATCTGCCCAAGTCCATTCTCCAAACAGAGTGGAAAATTTGAGGAAGGAAAATAAGTTTCAAATAGTAAGAGCATAGAGTACAAGGTGAGGACATGTCACAGACCTTAAGAGCTGAGTTAAAAATTGGAATCCACTGACCCCATTGAATGGTTTTAAACAGAGGAGTAACATGATAAGATGTGAGCACTGGAAAATCATTCTGACGGCAGTTTCAAGAATATTTTAGAAAAGAGCATGACTGGGAGAATGGGAATCAATTAGAAGTCTATTCCAACAGTCTAGCTGAACACTAATGGTGGCCCAGGCCGGGGAGCTGGTAATGGGTGTGATTTAGGATATGAGATGTACGGGAGTTGGTGAATAAATACAACAAATGATGAAGAAGGAGCAATAAAAATCATGGGCCTTTGGGGGAAATTTCATGGACGGCTGTGCTCTTACCCGAGATAGGAAATATTGGGGACAACCAAGATTGATAAAAATTCTGGAGTATTAGGCTTATGACAGAAATAGCAAATATTATATAAGTATTTAGCTCTATGTGGGTATATACTGTATATAAAAATATATAAAGATATAGGATGTTTTGTTTCAGTTTTTCAGAAAACCAGACTGCATAATTTGTCAATCACACCATTTTAAGGAAATCGAGATCTGGAACTATTTAGTTTGCTTTCCCAAAAAGGAAAACATAAAGCACTGAACCAATAAGTGGCCTTTTCAGAAAAACATAATGAATCAAAGGGTTAGATACAACACAAGGTGATAACTTTTTTTTTCCTTATATGGAATTCAAACTTTCAAGTTGAAAATGTTGGGAAGACCTAACTTGTGTCTCCAGAATACACCTGTTTGTGGCACTGAATACCTAACATCGCTATGCGCAGTACTGCCTCCAGGCTCTGTGAAGAAAATTGAAGAAAATAAAAAGTACATACAAATTGTCTCTGACTTAAACTTTCTTAAAGTTACTAATTCGTTCATTCATTAGTGCATTAAATACATATTTGAAACCCCACTCTTAGCCAAGTGTTGGTTTGACCCCTGCCTGGGTTTACAAAATACAAACGATACACTCCTTGCTTTCGAAGAGCTCATTATCTTGAAAATAATTAGAATCTTTATCTGTACTCAGTGCAATGTCAGTGGTTAAAATAGAGAAACACAGAGGAAGGACTCCCAGGGAAGGTGATGCTTGAATGGTGGAACCGAACCCTAAAGATAAATAGGAACTGACCAGGAGAAGACTGGGGAAGGAGGTCAAGAGGTCGCAACCCATGGAAAAGGACAGAGATATGAAGTCACTATATGTATTTAGAGAAGTGCAAGCGGTTGGAGAAGCAAGAAGGCAGGTAGAGATTCTGAAGGGCAATGTTGTTGTTTTGTGTCAGGGAAAACAGATTTCTTTTGTCCTGACAGTCCTGGGAAGCCATTCCAGTTATGCGACATGTCTGTGTTTCCTCAATTGGAATATCTCTAACTTGGTAGTTAACCTTGAGCCAGTATAGAAGTAGGAAGACCAGTTCAAAGTCCATTTTATGTGTTAGTTGTAAAAGTGCAAAGGTAGGGGCAAATTTGAGAAATGTGATTTAAACAGCCTAGGTTGGGGATGCCTGGGTGGCTCAGCGGTTGAGCACCTGCCTTCAGCCCAGAGCGTGATCCTGGGGTCCTGGGATCGAGTCCCACATCGGGCTCCCCACAAAGAGCCTGCTTCTCCCTCTGCATCTCTCATGAATAAACAAATAAAATCTTAAAAAAAAGAAATAAACAGCCTGGGTTTGGTGACTGAATAAATACGGAGAGTGGGGCAGGAAGAAATGACAGTCCGAGGTATCTAATAGGCATGCAGTGAATGTTCTCTTCTCCCAGTGCTTCCCAAGTGCAAATGCTCTAAGTATTGCTGTTAAACTGACTCTTTAGCTTCTCAGATCTAATATATGACAAAGTTTATTGATTTTTCACTTCAAGATATTTCTTAGATTGGGCTCTCTTTGTTTTTCCAACTACCACCCTCTCATGGCAAATTTACTACAATTTTCTTGACCTCCCTGTATATCCCTTGATTTGATGTGCTAATTTCTTTAACCGTCTTCCTTTCGGTGGAAAAGTACTTTGTTCTAAGTATGTAACTAATTTACCCTAGAGAAATTTGAAGAAGGAAGAAAGTAATATCTTCTTGGTGACTGTTTTTCTAAAATCTTTTCAGTTAGGGAAAATATGCCCCTTGACTTTGTTATTTAAGTGCATTGAAATGATTTCAACGGTTATTTAATACTCATGGATCTACCATAAGATTAGGCACATTGCCAAGAAATCATATGATTTTGATGTTCCTTAATTTTCAAAGGTATAGCTCCTGATATTTCCAACTTGTCCATGGAAAACCACTATAAAACACTGTAAGACAAATTTTCAGTGCCAAAACCTATCAAGCATAATCAGAGACTATATTTAAGATTTTCCTTGTTAAAAGGAAAAGTATAATACTTGACTAAGAAATGAAACATTTTTTTTCTCATAGTTCTAATTATAGTAAAATTTTATTCTTGGAAGCCATGTTCCAAACTTGATTTTTCAGTACTGAAGTGAATAGAAGCTGCGGGCCCATTACCATCATTCCAAAGGTAACTTAATTGTCAAGAAAGTGGGGCCCTGGATGGCTCAGTGGTTGAGCGTCTGCCTTGGGCTCAGGTCATGATCCCGGGGGCTTGGGATTGAGTCCTGTATTGGGTTTCCCACAGAGAGCCTGCTTCTCCCTCTGCCTGTGTCGCTGCCTCTTTCTCTGTCTCTCTCATGAATATGTAATAAAAATTAAAATCTTAAAAAAATTATCAAGAAGGTGACTTTAAATATTTTTTTTTTCTCAACATTTCATTCTAAGTAACACACTGCACAGGCCAGAAAGGATTTTAAGGTACAGAAGTGAATGGACTGTGCTCAATTATGGACTTATTTCTTTAGTTTCCAATGCCACCTTAAAAGTGTATTTTCCAAATTCAGATTTATAAGTCTATGAGATGTAACCAGTCTTAAAAAAAAACACTTCACACAAGGTAAACTTGAATAAAGTGTAATATATAAATAGGTTGAAAGATCAGAAAGACTGAAATGCTATTGTGGGTGCACACACACACACAGCATCAGAAATTATGACTAAGAAATGAGATATTTCACAATTCATATATAAAACAATTTAGCCTAGAAATACTGTCATATTTTGTTTTCCATGCAAAGATTATAAAAACACATAGAAATAGAAGTATTTTCCTATCTTGTGCTCTACTGTACATAAGCATCCATCAGCTGGCCACTTTCGATGAAGAAAGAAGCTGAGTTGACAATACTTAATGGAAAATATGAAGGGTAAATCTTAATGGAAAGAGAATTTCCTCTGACCAGGAGTCTTTTATCCATTTCATCCCAGTGGTGCTGTTGTTACTTTGACATTGACATTCACACAAGTTATAAACTGAAAAAGAATTTCCGCAAAAACAGCTAGCCAGCTTTGTTAAGTAAAACAAGTCCTTTTACCTCCACAGTCTAATATAGAGGTAAAGAACAGTGAAGGGAGAAGAAGGAACCTGCTTTCTGGTCTGTATCCTCTTAAATGTTTACATTTCATGTAATTAGGAGGTTGTTCTTATCATTGTATAGATAAACCCAGTGGTGCCACAGCATTTAATTTGCTTTACATTCAAAAATTGTTCTTTGTTGGTTTAACATTTCATAAACCACATATAGAAACAAGTGACTCGACATAGGCATTCTGGTTTGTGTCTTTTCTACTGGACAAAATTGAGCTAGCGCTCTCTGGGAAATCCTAAATCTGGGTTTGGAGAACAAGAGGCAGTAAAGCAACCAACGCTTATTGAACATCTAGGCTTGGGTGGAGTATTTTCCTATCAGGGAAAGCCTGTAAAAGCAATGGAGAGGGCAACCCTTGCATGACTTTCCAAGGAGAGGAATGATAGTATCGCGAAGGCACAAATCACTTTGTTCATAAAGAAATAAATTCTAAATACATAGGTCGTGAAATTAGAGGAGCTTCATTATTTGTGTTCCTCCAATAATCTACTTCATGTCTACATAATTGTCGAAGAATCTGCATTCACTTGTCAAGGAACAGGGACATTAATGTTTATCATACATACACTTCGTTATACCCTGACATATATCATTAATAAACTAAAAAAGAGAATTAGTGTGGGCCCAAGTTTGTTCATCCCATTTAGAGATAAAACTTGTGGAAGAGGATGGCATTGGCTGAAGGTTAGTTTACTATGGGGGAGCCGGCATTGGCTGAAGGTTAGTTTACTATGGGGGAGCCACCATCCTCATTCACAAAATACACAATCTTACTGTATCCTCATCGTTCCTGTCCAGCTATCATCCCTACCTTTTTCATGAAAAAAAGTTAAGTTTCAGAGATTTGATTACATTGGCGTATCTCGCATATCATCTGGGTTGACCTGACTAGTTTTTTCCTGTTATATGTGCTGAAAGTAAGCTTCCACTTACACAAGAGGAAGAAAAACATTTGTAATTTATAATGCTACTAAAACACTTCGGAAAAGAACTTTGTCAGAGTAATGTTAGTTTTAGAATTAAAAATAAAAGTGGAAAGCACATCGATCCTGTAGTGAGATGAAGAGTTCATCCCCCACAACTATCAGCTGGGGAAATTGAGATGAAGAATAAATGTTAAAAATTTGCTAAAATCTGTAAGTACTCTGAAATTCAGTGAACTTCTATTCATCCTTCAAAGACCAACTCAGAGGTGACCTCCTCAGGCAGAGTTCATCCCTGCTACCTCTGCAGTTAGGTGTATTGCAGCACATGGCACCCTGCATTATAATTATTTGTGCACCTGTTTCTGTTTTGGTATGTTGAGTCTCACAGAATGTGGGTTTTCCTTTTGTCCCCAAGTTTGGGACTTGGATAAAGGTGTGTGTGTGCTGTACAAACGAAGAGATTATCGTATGCTAATCATCCGGAGCATGAACATTTTTCAGTCATCAGAAACACATTCCAAATAATTTTTTTAGCTCCCTTTCTCTTTGGCCGGTAGTTTATTCTTTCCTAATCCACCTCAGGACTTTTGTTTTGAAAATTCTGAATATGCTTCTATTCTTTATTTAATGTCATGACATCTCCATAGTGAGCTGACATTCTATTCAACTGTACCATCCATTGTTGAAATAATTTCGCCAAAATTTATAGAGTTTTACGTCCACATCATTGTGTCTAAGGATAAAACTGATAAACTTTTTCCCTTGCAATCCTAAGAGAAAATAGATGGTCAAAATTTTAAAAATACAATGCACTCAAACCTGTGTAGTTCTCCCCCTTTCTATGAAATAAAGGAGAAGAAACAAGGTCAGTTATGAATTCCCCATATCATCTGCTTTTTAAAAATTATCCAAGTGGTTCAAATGTAAGGAAATTGCTTTAAAGAACAAACATATAGTGGGGAAAAAAGCAAATGTGTAGAAAAAGAAAAGCTTCAGTCTATGGTACTGTTCTTCAACAAACCCTGTTTTCTTTATTTCCATATTAAACAAAAGAGCTAGTCATATGTAAGTTAATAAAGTGAACACAAGGGAGATGTACCTCCAAATTAGAGCCAGACGGTGAATAACAGAGCAGGAATGTACTTAAAGCCTGGTACCAGCTCGTGACAAGGTCTGTTCTCTGTCTTAGCCCTTGATTTTTGGAAAAGCTTCAGGAGCTATGAGAAAAACTTTCAACCTGACAAGCACTCCAGGGCTGGGAAAGGCTCCTGTTTTAATTCAGCCCAGATGTGATCTCTAATGAAAGCATTATGGTTCTGCAGCTGCAGTGGATGGTAGAAGCATTTTTAAAAGAATAAATTATTTTAAAATATTTTCTTTTTCCCTTTTACAATTATGCTTGACCCGAGCTGGAGTGAAATCTTAAGATACCCTATAAAACAATTTATTGTTTCATGCCTTGTACAGCCTGAATATTGTACTAAACTTCATGCAAAGGAGAGAGAGGTGAAAAGTCAGGGTGTATGTGCTATATAAATCTGTTTATCATCCTGAGATAGATTGCCTCATCCAGTAACTCTCCAAGAGCTAAGTTTCAAGCATATGTAGCCTGAAAATATTAAGCCAACCAGAAAACTGATTCTCATGATATAAGATAAATTATTTACACAGACATTGCTTGCTTATTCATATTTGCATTTTATCACAGTCCCGAGGAGATATGCATGCACATATACAAACATCATGTTTTTTCATTTAAATTTTTAAAAGTAAATATAAAATGAATATCAGTTTTAAAAAGGCAATGATAAAAACAAGGTATTAGATGGAGAAAATGCACTTGAATAATCAGAGTTGCTCCTTCAGTATTTCAGAAACATAATATGCCAGGGCACCCAAATGTCAACCTGCCTTCATCTCTACATGAGAGGAAATCCTCCACTCAATATGATTTCTGTTTTCTCCAATAAAATAGAAAAATAGATGAACAATGTTTGGGGGGAAATGTGAAATTATGATTATTTTGAAGCATTCTTTGTTTGCCTTGTTTATTGTTTTGGAAATGCTCTAGTTGAGAGGCATCCAGTGGGGACTCAGGGAAGAGCATTTTACATATTTATAGAAACATTTGCTAACCATATAACATTCCAGCTAAAGAAAAACCTCCATTAAGCCCATAAAATAGTTTCCGAGCTGTTATAGGAAGTTATTTTCTAAGAGTAACAAGAAAAAAGAAAAAAGAGGGAAGAACCAAATGATTGAAAGGTATTAAATGATTCTGTTTGAGAGCAGGAAACACAGGTTATTATTTGCTGACGGATTATTCAGAATGAATTTCATCATTCTTGTTACAAATGTGTTTTTTGACACTTTAATTATGAGGGAACTATTCTGGAACACAATATGAGCAGAAGATGCTATAAGTTTAAGTAAAATGCTATTACATCCTCATTTTACAAAATTCACAATCACACTGAAATTAAACAGCATTTCTCTTTTGTAGAAAGAAATGCTTATTGCAAAAATGGAATGCATGTGGATCCAGTGACATTTTAATCATTTTATTTTAGACAGTATTTAGAAATAGTGAAAATGGAATGGGGAAAGCTTTGCAATTTAATGCATATATATAGCACCATGTATATGGCACACTCTTACAGGCCACAAAATGGAACCTTTTCTATTGCTGTTTAGTGAGAAAAGGTACTCAATAGAAGACAGGCGAGTAGGTAACTGATGTGGGTACCTGAGTACATCTATCCTCAACTAATCTCTGTGTGCCCAGCTGGTTTGACTTTCCCACCCTCCTGCCCCCAATTTACTAATGAACATCTCGGTTTGTAATTTATTTGGGCACATTTACTCTAGAAGAGCCAGCCAATCAGCCCAATGACCATAATCTAAACAAATAATCTACAAATCATTTTTACAAGCTATGCCTATTAAGTTGTGATGTGTTGATAAATGTAACAGAAAATATAATGGCATGCAAGGGGTTCAAATATACACACATTGAGAATAATAAAAAAATCAAGGATCCCTGGGTGGCGCAGAGGTTTAGCGCCTGCCTTTGGCCCAGGGCGCGATCCTGGAAACCCAGGATCGAATCCCACATCGGGCTCCTGGTGCATGGAGCCTGCTTCTCCCTCTGCCTGTGTCTCTGCCCCTCTCTCTCTCTCTCTCTGTGACTATCATAAATAAATAAATAAATTTATAAAAAAAAAAGAGAATAATAAAAAAATCAACTGTTAATCAGTAGATTCTCAGAGACTCCTCAACTTGACCTAATGTAAGAAATAGAATCTTTAGAGTAGAAAATCCCATTCTTACTGTCAGCCAGTGGGGATAGACTATAATAAAAATTTGACCCATAAAGACTGATTTCTCTTTAGAAGTTTCCACCTAAATTGAGGATGATCATTTCAAATGTTCACTTCTATGTGGTTATGTAGGCACATCTTCAACGTTGGGCAAGATCTCTGTTGTCATTATTTTAAACCGAAGTAAAAGATTACACGTATGACGTTAGGATACAGCACCTGTAGTGTCCGTCTTCAACGCATTTCTAGGCAGCTCAGGAAATAGGCAAGTTGCAAGAGTACGGCCACTGTTATCACAAGTCGTCCTTTCATGTGTATAAACATGTCTGCTGCAATGCATGGTAGTTCTCAAGACTGGAGCAGAGCACCACCGAGGTCTGCATGTCAAAAAAAATGCCACTTGAGCAAGTTAATTTTACTTCTACACAAGCTGGGAAAATCTTTGGCTAGGACTATAATTTGCTCAAGAGTTAAAAGGCCATTTTTTGCTTCCATTCCAGGAAAGGACTCCAGCTTACAGAAGAAGAAAAGCAAAAACTGGAAAGACTATTCCATTGAGTGGGTTTGGGAACACGACCTTCTGAAATGTTTATTTTAATTAGGCCTACTCTTTAAGTATTTCACCCCAAAATGGTAATGCTTTAAAATATCATCTCCTTGAGGGAGAGGAATATTGAGGTAATCAACTTCCTGCCACCCTCCCAGAAGCAATTCTTTAATGGTAATAATAATAAATTATATAATAATATATTATTAAATATTGTGAAACACATATAGAAGTAATTATGTGTTTTACTTAGCCTGCATCTATAGAGACTTTATGTTTAAGCAACATATATTACCATGATTTATAACATCAATCAGTAAATGCTTAACGTAGGTTCTGAGTCAATCTCATTTTACAGGTGATCCATTCATGAATTCTCTGTTTTCAGAAGCTGGTTTTTAATATTTAACACACATATGATCAAATATATACCCTCACAAAAATTATTCATATGATAAAGCAACTATTGAGATATCAAAACATAGACACACATTTTTTTTAATTAAAAAAGAAAAAGAAAAGTTTTTATCTTTGGAGATTACAAAAAAAAATCCCTAGTATTCTTCTTTTGTTGTTTGTTTTTTAACAAAAGAAAGTATAATTTCAAGCTGCTTTGCCTCTTTAAACCCTTTTGTATGACTGGAAATTAGTGACGCATATGGTTCTGAAATTCAAATATAATGCAAAAGACTTTCTACATTTCAATCATTTGAATTCATATTTAATGTATTGAAAAATTAACATAAGTGGAATATTTCCAAAAATGTACATATCATACGTGAAAATAGCATGAAAAATTCAATCTTCTTGGCTTTGTCTTACATTACTAAAGCTGGTTCCAGAGAGTTTTGACTATGGCAAGACAACAGTATTTTTATCCACTTCAAAGAGGCATGAAGACCATCCTGCTTCTTCCTACATCTTTCCTGTGCCATTTTCATAGAAGATGCCCTCATTTAGCAGCTACACCTCCACTGTGCAATATGCAGAGAAACATAATTAAATTTAATAGAAGCTGCCCCTGTTTTGAAGACACACTTGATTTAGAGCCACTCACAATTTAAAGCTGCAGGGAGATGTAATTAAATTTTATAGAAGCCACGGCTTTTAAATGAAGACACATGATCTATGTGCATGTGTGAACATATACACACATGCAGTAAAAATGAGACATTTAAAAAGTTATCCTTCTGTAATTATTTATATTATGATTCAAAATACAAGACATTATTGCTCAAATTATATAAAGGTTATTTTTATTCATATTATAGGTATGACTATAAGAATATGCCGAGATAACCATTATTGTACTATTACAATAGCACTTTATTGACTCAATTGATAAGTAGTAATCAATATACATTTTACTCTTGCTGTTATCTATTGTTTATCTGGCTCTATATATTTATGGCAATGATATTGATGGAGAAAATACTTTAATTGTGTATCTGTTGTTTTTTGCTGCCTGTACACCAAAAGACTTACTAAAATCATGCAATGTTATTTTAAATAATCTAAGAATGAAATTTATATGTTTGCATGTGTACGGGACACATAGGTCATTTGAAGTTGGAAAGCATTACACATGCTCTTACTATATACGTATATATAAATATTTCTTAATGTATCTAAGAATTCTAATATATAGGAGGAATCAAGATATAAATCTATCATAAACATCTCCTACCCTCCAACTTCTGATTTAGTCCTTAGAGTTATCTATACCAGGTTAATATTAATTTATGTGCTCAAATTTGATCAGTTTTAACCTTTTACTAAAAGGGCAAAAGATATAAATTAAGACTCCTAAAGTCATTAAGTAAACGTCTAATGTGGAGGAAAAAAAAAAAAAACTCCTTTGTAGATTAAATCTTTGAAGAAGACCCTGTGAAAACTCTTCAGACTGACTTTGTTCCTTTAATGTCTGTTTAATGCCTTGGAGAAGATATCTTCTGCTCTGACCCCCTTGAACCTTAGAGACTAGCTCAATAAACCACAGAAAGACCAAACGTTTCAGAAAGAATGGTCTTTAAAACAAAAACCTTCCTCAGGGCTATAACCTCAGTGTGAGAATAAGCCCAAGGAGGGAGGGAAGATCTCCTAGCTTTGCCACCATTAATTATCCACTTAGTAATCTACTTCTGCCATAAATGTTCTCCTTTCCTAACAGGACTCTTCTTTCCCATGCCTCAAGCCATGGACCATCAACCAAATTCCAACTCCCACCGCCCCGAAAAATCCCTCCTTTGTTGTTCAAGATTATTAAGCTAGGTAAACTGTGTAACCAGTTTTTAAAGCAAACAATCAGATTCTTTGTTTTTACACTGAAGCTCCTATGGGGCCCATATAATGAATTGTGTGAAGTAAGGAGTGTGGGAAATTCTGGATTGGTTTAAGCGTGTAGCACACTCTTTTATTTACTGTTATTCTGCAGTTAAAAAAAAAGCAATTCTTTATATTACAGCTGTTTTATTGGCATCTTTTTGGGCTTCTGTCTTAAATTTCTTTCCTCTACTCCCCCTACTTTGTAGAATCATTGTAAGTTACATTCCATAATGCTCTTTATTATATTTCAAGCCACAGAGAATATTCAGAAAAGATCTGATTAAAAGAAATCATATAAACTAAACTTCAATTTTTTTTTTCTTTGTGGAAAGTAGTGTAGTAACCAAACTGTCCAGCTACATTACTAATGTCCTCATGAAGCACCCACCACTGTGTGTGCTAGGTGTTTCATGAATGAAGGGATCATAAAACTGTCAACAGCTGTTATCTATGGGTAATGGGATAATGAGTTGACATTGTTGTTCTTGTATTTTCTGTTTTGAAATTTTTCCCAGCAAGTATTTATCATAATTATAAGCATAAAATAGTATTTGTTTTATATATTTACTATATAAATTATGTTTATGTTATTGAAGTATATTTACAGATAAATGAATTTGATTAATACTTCAAAACTGAAGGAAATAGAATTATTTTATAAAAACTGGTTGATCTCTGTCTTTTTGTTTTTGTTTTTGTTTTTTTGGCCTGGGGAGATGAATGAGATCTGTTACCTCTTACAGTGTCTGGCTCATTATGCGTGGGAATTATTTAGGTAGTTTCTTTCCTGCTATCATTCTTTTCCATGTAGTAATTAAAAGAAATCACTATCAGCCTAAATACTGGATAGTCTTCAACAATAAGTTTTTTTTTAAAACAAAACTAAGTTCCTTTTCTATTCAAATGTAAATTTATACACTTAATTTTGATTTTTTTTAAAAAAGGTTTTATTTATTTAGTCATGAGACACAGAGAGAGAGAGAGGCAGACACATAGGCAGAGGGAGAAGCAGGCTCCCTGCGGGGAGTCCGATGTGGGACTCGATTCCAGGCCCCTGGGATCACGACCTGAGCCAAAGAGAGATGCTCAACCATTGAGCCACTCAGGTGCCCCACTTAATTTTGATTTAAAACTCTTATTTCACCTTTATTAATCACCTAATTGGTTTTTAGGTGTCAAAATCTTACAGCTCATATTTGGGACTTCTGCAACTGAGTCAAGATTTGTTAACTTTTATGTGATAAAATGTCTAATTAAAGTTCTATTTAAAAGGAAAAAAAGGCAGAAAATTGATCTTGATCAGAATTCATAACTGTTTTAATTCCAGTATTCTTATCTTTGTATTTTCCCCAGAATTGATTTGTTTTTATTTGTGCTGTTATTTTTGTTTGTTTCCCCCTGAGTCGTTTAGTATAGTAGTTAAGACAAAGGTTTTGTATTCGCACTGCCCTGGCTTTAAGTCCCAGTTTCTTCTCACATTCAGTAAATTTTGATTGAGTGTCTAATTTGTGCTAAGCATTGTTTGACCTTGGAACTCAACTCAGTTGCATTTCCTCATCTGTAAAAGACAGATAAAATATAACTCATGAGGTTATTGTGAAGATTAAGTCAGATGATCTAAAAAAGGGTTTAGCACAGCATGTGCCACATAATAAACATAGAAACTATTATTGAATAGCATCTGTTTATGTGGATATATTTATAAACTGCCGCACATAGATTTATGTATATATTTTGTTATTGTTAAGCATACAACAGGACTGTTGATGAGATTTTTACAGCCAGCATGTGAAAGTCAATTGAACTAAATGTCTCTCTTCAAAGACAAATTCAAGCTCTTTTCTACATTCTAGGACTAGCCTCTATGATTTTCAAGAGTCACAACATAAGAATATTTATAAATTTACTGAGGATAGGGAACATATTTTATTCTTCTTCTATTTTCTTCATCAACCCAGTGCCTGTCACCAAATTGGTGCTAAATAAGTTTTATTGAATTAAAAGCTAAAGTAACAGAAAAAATTGACATTAATTTGAGTCTCTCTGTCCTGATGACAGACAGAATGATATAATATATCAAAGACACTAATTTTCCTGAGAAAGAAATAATTCATAGAGTTACACATATGCTGAGTCTTGTAATAAAAGGTCTTAAATAAGACTTCAAATAATGAGGCTAACAGGTGTAAAAATGATTACTGTGAAAAAGTAAACATCAAACATAGCTTGTTGAAAAATTTTTTTAAGAATGAAGACTTCTGTAAGTGTCCAGAAAGAAAAAAATAGCTCACATATAAGAGAAGAAAAATCATGCAGATTTCCAACTTCTTCTCCACAATATTTAATGTCAGAAGATAATAAAACAACTTCTTTTGAGTACCTAAGCGCAAAAGGATGTAACTGAAAAATTTTATACCCAACCAAGTACATGGTAGACAATCTCAAATAATTAATTATTCACAAGATGTACCACTAAAATATTTTTCCTGTAAAAAAACTCTAACATATGTTGTTCATCTAACCAAGAGACAGTGAAATACAGAATTAAAAAATGAGTGTGATTTAGCTTTAGAAGAAAAATTAGAAGCTTTTAAATATACTATTATATCTAATTTATGATCAATGTGGTTATAAAACATAAGGCAAATCTTTAACAGAAACTCATTAAAAAATACAATAATTTATAATAAAATCTACCAATGATAAGATCAGACTCCAAATTACATAACAAGAGTTGTACACAAGAATTTATGTTGACTGAGGGTTGCTCAGTCAGTTAAACATCTGCCTTTGGCTCAGGTCATGATCCTGGGGTCCTGGGATTCCTTCATTAAGCTCCCTGCTCAGTGGGGGGATCTCCTTCTTCTTCTTCCACCAATTCACCTCCACCCCCTATGATTGTGTTCTCTCTCTCTCTCTCTTTCTCTCTCTCAATCTTTCTCCTAGATAAAATCTTTTAAAAAAGAATTTATGTTGAGGGCACCGTAAATGTCATATTTTCTTTCTCACTGTTTTTCTTCATTAAATTCTCTACAAGTGAAATATTTTACCTATTTAAACAAAATACATATAATGTAATTATAAACGAACAAATTTGTCAACTTAACTCATATATTTTTATATGAAACATTAGTTTCTATTATTAGAAGGATTAGTATAATGTGTTATTCAAATGAATATAATGTAAACCACAGCAAAGGATATAGTCCTGACTCATTCTTGAAAGTTCCTAGCTAAATCCTAGACTCATTTGAGAGAAGAGATATTGTCGAGTTTTGATGTTCTTTTTCTCTCCTGTATTTCTTCATTGGTTCTCCATTTTTTTAGTGGGCATATTTCCTAGACACTAGGCTGACTAGCTGCTACCAGGCAACAATTTCCCACTTCCATTGAAGGACTTCATTCCTTCCCCATGTTTCATATGAATGGATGGCTCTGTTCTGACTGCCTTTAATTACCCAGTCTTGAATTTTTCAGTCTCACCCCTGGCTACCAACAGGCGGGACCTATCCACCCTACCCTACCTTCTTCATCAAGTATGACCCTTCCCGAAGCTTGGCAAAGTTGTAGCACATTTCAGAGTAGTCCTTTGCTGTGGTCAAATTCATAGCCCTAACCTTTATTCCTGTTGACCTTGATTGTGGCTCCTGAGCTTTGTACATAAGTCCCTTATAGGAACTGTTTAGTATCACATTTCCTTACACTTTATGAATCCTTACTTTCTCTATAATCACAGTAAGCAGTAATAACATTGGTCAGTTTTTTTAAAAAACAACAGTTAAAATTTATTGTTTTTTTTCCTTTGGTGAAGAATGGAGAAAATTTAATAGACACTTGTATAAGGACTTGATCTTTATGTACGTTGATTTCCAAATGAAACATGGAGGCAGGAGAACAAATATAAAACAGAAATGAAGTCCATGAAAAAGCAAAGAATGTTATAAAATCCCAGCTTAGAACAGCTGTCTGCTTAATAGCTTCTGATATATTTTCCTTATAATGCCCTTTAAAATATTATGAAGACACAAGGTGTTTTGGGTATTTTGTGTTTGTTTGTTTGCTTTATAATTAGCACTATTACCCCAAATTAAGACATGTGGACAACCTTTGATTTATTTCATCAAAAATAAATATGGGACAGAAGGAATATGGAAAATCTCCGAATAGGCACATCATGTTTTACCGCATTAAAAAAAAAAAAAAAACAACAGTGAAAAACAATGGAACACCCTTTTGGGATTCTCCTATTTTGAGGGTGTAGGAAGGAATTCTCATGCCTTCTAACTGCTTCTTTGGTTCAAAATTCAGAGCATTAACAGTCCCAGATCTGGTCACTGGTCCCTTTTCTTCACTATTGCTATTTTTTGTAAGTTATGCATTGCATTTTTCCCTTTTTACTTGATTTTTAATATCCCTTCAGACAGGGCAGTAACAGGAGTGAAGTGATAGGAACACCTTATAGTCATGGAAAACTTGCAGACGAGGTAGAGAACACATTTCCATCAAAATGATTAAAAGCTCTGAGATGGAAATAGGCATGGCATTTTTGAAAAAGGCTCATCTGGCTGGAGCATAGGGAACAACAGAGGAATGGAGGGTGGTGAGGTCAGCAATATGGACTGTGTACAAAGTTTTGCTCCAATTTTCCAGATACTGAGATAGAAGGGTATAGCCATGAGAATGATATAAACTGGTTTTGCTTTTGTATGATCAATCTTACTGTAGGATGGAAGATAGTCCCAGAAAAGCACCAAAATAAAGGCAAGGAGACCAGATAGAAGGCACAGTCATAACAAATACCTTGAGAGGATGATGCTGTGTGTGTCTGTGTGTGATATGACATCCCTAGCAAGAGAGGGAGCTAACACTGTTAGAACCAAGAGTAGAAAATAAATAAATAAATTAATTAATTAATTAATTAAATAAATTAAATCAATCAATCAATCAATCAATCAATAAATGAACCAAGAGTAGAGCTGGAGAAATAGGCAGCAGAGTCTAGAGTGTGGCTATGTGGTCGGTTTGGGGAGCAGGATTGGCATAGCCAGCCTTGATAAGGCAACTCAGTAGTCCACAATCCAAAATGGATAAGGGAGGTGTGAGAAAGAGTTAAGGTGAAGATCAATGACAAAACAATTTTGTATAGTAGGGTCTCTTAGATTAACTATTTTCATTTACTCATTTGGTTGGCCTTTGTTATGTAACAGATCACTCCAAAACTCAATATATAAATCATTTATTTTCATTCATGTATCTGAAGTTTGGCTGGGGCTAACTGAGGTAAGCTGGTCTTAGCTGGGCTTACCTTTACATTACACATTAAATATCCCTTAGCCCTGGGTCCGTTGAGACATACAACCATGACAGAAAAGCAGAGGGACAAGCAGAGACACCTAATGCCTTTTTATGGCCTAGACAAACTAGAACATGTAATTTCTGTCCACATTCCATTAGCCAAAGCAAATCACATGATCAAAACCAATGTCTTAGTCCATTTGGGCTGCTATAACAAAAATACCATAAATTGGGTGCTCATAAAAACAACAAACATTTATTTCTCACAGTTCTGGAGACCAGGAAGTCCAAGATTCAGTGTCTGGTGAAAGCCTGCTTCCTCACTGATGGTCATCTTCCCACTATAACCTCACATGGCACAAGGAGCAAGGGATCCTTCTTGGGCTTCTTTTATAAGGGCATCCTTCCCATTCATGAGGACTCTAAGCTCATGACCTATCCACCTTCCAAAAGCTCCATTTCCTAATACCATCCACCTTGGAGATTAGGATTTTAACATATGAACTTGGGGGGAGGGACACAAACATTCAGACCATAGCACCCGATATCAGTAGGATGGGGATACACTCACTTGTAGAGAAAGAACTGCAAAGTCATATGGCAAAGGCTTTAGACAGGGCTCCCTTCATGGGATGTGCTACTTAGACACCACACAAGGCTAGAAGGATCCCAGGATTAGTTTAATGCTCTGCTGTTACCATCTTGAAATTTACAATTTTGACCAACCAGCTATACATTTTCAATTTGCACTAAGCCCTGCAAATAATGTCGCTGGCCCTGGGGGAGGGTGCAAGAATAAGTGTAGAATCAGGACCAATAATAAAATCTACCCTAGAGAGACATACACATTTTACAAGCATGTCTTTCAAGGCACGAGCTTGCTTCTGGTTGTAGCTAAAAAGCAGCAAAAATAGAATAAGAGAGTGTGATACTGATGAATAGAAGGAATGACAGACTATTAGAGGAAGTGAAAGACAAATGAAATCAAGGAAACTATAAGAAAACAAAAGTGAAAGTCTCTTAGAAAAGAAGTGCAAAAAGCCAGAGGTGCGGATTGACAGATGAAAGAGGGGAAATAAAATTCCAGGCAAACCAAGTTGACTGTAGTTAACTATGACATTCATTATCCAATTAAGTGTAAGGATAAAAAATATAATATTATTTTCTTGCAGGTGGAGAGGTGTTGAACTTAAAATATTCCTCTCTTGAATTTTATTCTTCTAAAAACTATAAGATAATATTTTTAGATAAATGATTAAGTTGGTTAACAACTCTATAAAGGCAATTATGATAAAATGATTATGAAACAAAGTTAGCTTTTAATGGGATAAGAATGACTTCTTATTGATAATTTTGGCTAGCAATATTTCAAATACTATAGTAGGTGATGATCATATGTTTTATGATAGAATTATGGCCTGCATCATAAACCATTCTGAAATGTATTATAATATTAAAATTATTAGCTACTTAAAACATCATATTTCAATTGCATTCAAATTTCACATCTGCCTACAAGCTAGCACATCAACTCCAAATACTATGAATCCCATATTCAATCCCTCATTCACCCTCAGAGTCAGAATGTTCATTCTAAGGAAGTTTGTAATGTGCCTACTATGTGTCCAGAGACTTTGCTTCACTATTTCAATGAGGGTCGTTACCGTAAGCAAAGGGTCTTTAAAAACTCCTCAATAAATAGCTGATGGATAGGAGTAGTCAATGTTACTAAGATTTCCTTTTAGTATAGCACATAAATTCCACTAGATCAAGGATATCAGGAAAAGTTCCCCAAGTCCAAATTCAGAAGGAGGTGTAAGAACATTGGGGTCTACTGGTTAGAAATCTATACAGATGAAGTGGTCTCTTCCCACCATATTCTGAAGTAACTGGGACTATCCACACAAATCTTTCTAGGTGAAAAAATAAGGTTGTTGAAGGAAATGTGGTCATTAGAAGACATCAGGGGACATATATAAAGGAAGGGATTGAAGGACATATATAAAGGGACACGCCTCCATAAATTACATTGATGGTCATTGAGGACTATAAAATAGGAAGATTCAGCAAGTAGAGAAGGGAACTGAACTGATAAGAACAGTAAAATAAATGTACTTTTCAATCATCTTTGTTGTATGCTGAATACCTACTTTGGGCCCATTTTGTGGGGCTTTCTTGGTAGCAAAAATGTAAGCCATTCAGCAATTTATTCCTTTGCCAAGCTCACAAAATATTGTTCACTGTTCTAACATACCCCAATGAATATTCAATAAACATAAGATTGGGCTAAGAGGAAGCTATATATACAGAAAACCCCCTATTTATGCTATCACAATTTTGCATTTTCTCATTTCCTGAGCCATGAAGTTGTCTATGTTGCTAATGTACAGATTTCTTGCCATTTGCTATCATTTCTCAGAAACTGTTAAAACATAATCCCATGTTTGCTGTGAAATTAGCCTTGAAAAGAAAGCTGCTGAAGAGTACATAGCACCTTCTTGAGTAGTACACACCTCTCCAATTCCTACCGCCTTTCCATTTGGGTAGAAAACTATTATATTTCCCTAGTCAATGAACAAACAGGCATTGTTCAACACTACTCTGTGCTAGGCACCGTGCTAGCTGCTGGGGTGCGGGAAACTTGAGAGACAGCCAACCACACCTCCTCTAGGGAGTTACGGAAGAGTAATGAGCAAAGAAGGATTGCTCTGACTTAGGTTGTAAAAGTCTCACTTTTAATTGCCACTTGGAGAATAGACTGGGAGGCACAGGGCAGGTAGACCAGGAGAGGATGCAGGGGTGAAGACAGGGAATGCTGTCTGGGGCTCCTGTGACAATCCAGAGCCAAGACAGTGGCTTCAACGAGAGCATTATTAGTGAAGATTACCATGAAGTCATCAGATTTGAGATCCATGTTGGAAAGGCATCAAGGATGGTGGTACCATGGTTTCTGGGTTGGTCTGAAGAAGAACGATGTCATCACTGAGATGGGGAACATGAAGAGGGGGAAATGTTGTGGGAGGATTGATGAGAGAATCAGGAAGTCTGAGGTATCTATTAGAGGTCAAGTGGAAATGCTAGGCAGGTGAGGAAGAAATTGGAGCTGGACATTAACCTTAAGCGTCACCAGCACACAGATAGTATTTAAAGCCATGAGGCAGGATCTTATCACCAAGCAAGTAATTTTACATCAGGAAGAGCTGTAGTGGCAAGATATCTCACTCCCCTATGGTAACTTGCTCTCACCTCGATGGTGGAGTGCGGTGAAACTGACCACCAGTTACTCCCTGGAACTCATGAAGGAGTCCACCTGCTGGCACCATGCTAGTCTGAGTGTGAGTTATAGTCCTCCCTTCACTGGCCTTTCCTGAGCATAAACAGAATTTCTTCCTTTATTCTCAGAGCCAGCAGCACCAGTAACACAGTACTGTGTTAAGTGTGTTAGGAAATTTTGTTACAAAGAAGACAGACTTAAAAATCAGTGTCTACTATCATTGCTTCCAATGTACATGAACTCAACTGAGTCTCCTGGAAACTTCCTCCCTCCTGAGCTCAGGTAACAGACATCGTTCTCTGCTGACTTTTCCCAAACCCTAGTCCTCTCTTCTTCCAGTCTCAGGCCCGGTACCTCTGCCTTACTCATCCCCAAGGAGGCTACCTTCTTTTTTTTTTTTTTTAATCACACAATTTCATTCTGCTTTTTCTTAACTTCCTTGATCTTATCGCAGGATATTCAAAAATTTTAGTGAAACATTTTCCCGAACAAAAGATTGGGTTTTTTTCCTATAATAAATTCTGCTAGTCCATAGAATGTGAAAAACACTTTGTCTAAGTGACATCTTCCATTTTCCTTTTATCTAATTGTATTCATACTAAAAATGATTTACATATCACACTTTTTTTAAGATTTTTATTTATTTGAGAGAGAGAGAGAGCATATCGCACTTCTGAGAATATTCCTAAACTTATTCCTATTTGTGTTGAGGACTGGTACTTGAAAAATTTCTGCCCGTTGCCTGCTATAAATCAAGTTTAGAAAAAAATGTTCTATTTAAATTTGTAATAACCCAAATATTATACACAGTAAAATCACACATAGGATAATTGATTATTTTTAATTTATAGTATTTCTTCTTATTAATAGTCCCACACTTTTACTACAAAAGTGCAATAGAAATGATTGGCTGGAAATTACTGGAAAACCAGTAACAGAATTTTAGAAACAACCCAGCTCAGGAGTTGGGTGGAGCCGTGTCTGACCCTAGCTCTTCTGATTCCCAGCTACGTAGCCCTGAGATGCTCATCCAACCCACCCTCAGGTTCTCATCTGCAAAAGAGTGACCATCACCTTGCAGGATTGTTCTGAAGATAGAGAAAATATTTATAAATATCTGCTATATAATAGGCACTCAATCCCAATTATTACCTGAGATGTCCAGTCTTTGCCTTTTTGTTAGGACTACAGATGATGGTCTAGCCACTGGGCTAGTTGGGTAGAGCCACAGACCTTTTACATAAACTCTGACCCCGGAAAATGCAAGGGAACATTCCCCGGGTTGCCCATCTCACTTGTCAGCTATTATACTTGACTCCCATCTGCCATGTCAAAGTCACAGGGCTCCTGCTTTTGGCAGTGAGCCCTGCGCTGTCAGCAATTGCTGACAGGTGAGACCCACTGGCCCAAGATCAGAAAGCTTGCTTGCCTTGCAAAAGGACCCACCTCACCTGTCAGCTGTCACAGTCATTCTTTTTGCACTGCTCCACTCCAGGAAAGGTGATATCTCGTGCAGGAGAATAACAGTCTGGAGTTACAAAGTACAAATGAAGTGATGGCTGTGTGTTAATGACTGTGTGTGGTGTTTCTTAGAACTGGTTCGCTTTTGATGGGTACCATTAGAAATGGCTTCTTCCATGGCACTTCAGAGTCACACCTGAAGGTTGCAAAGCTGACTGCCTGGCTTTAAAAAATGGAATTTGTTGCTGAAAAGAGCCCAAATTCATCAGTGTATTCCACCTGTCAGGTGACAGGCCAGGCTCAGGGTATGGCTGCCGTGGCAACATGGTGGGTTCCACCTGTCAGCTGGGCTCCCAGCCAGTGTTTCTGAGTTTAGAGACCTGGTTCTAAACATGAAATACTGAGCTGCATAATATCAGTGGTCTGCCCTGAGCAGCCAACTGAAAGAGAGCATCTTTAAAACATAGTGAATAATGTGAAAGAACCAGAACCTGCCCCCATCATTACCCCATAAGCATAAGCACCATCTTAATGTTACTGGGACTACAGACTGCAAGAAATATGACAATTCCATCTTCTCTGCTAGTAGACTCACATACACATGCATTTTCCTCTTTTTATTTTAAAGATTTTATTTGTTTATTTGAGGCAGAGAGCACAGAGGGTGGGGCAGAGGGAGAAGCAGACTCCCCGCTGAGCAGGAAGCCTAATGCAGGGCTCAATCCCAGGACCCTGGGATCAGGACCTGAGCAGAAGGCAGGAACTTAACCAACTGAGCCACCCAGATGCCCACATCCCCACCCTATATATATATATATAAACTTCTTAAGATTAGAAATAAAATAACAATCACAAAATATTGGAGTGACAAAAACAAGCAAAGGAAGAACAATAGTAAGAGAGAGAGAGACAGAGATTAGCCCCAGAAATGTGAGAGGGAGCATGAGTGGGGATAAGAGGGAGAAGCAGACTCCCCCTGAGCAGGGAACCCCATGTGGGGCTCAATCCCAGGACCCTGGGATTATGACCTAAGCCAAAGGCAGACACTTAACTGACTGAGCTCCCCAGGTGCCCCAATTGCATCAACTGAAAAATAGACAACTTTTGTTATAACAGTACTTCAGGGTCCTAAAATTTAAGAAATTAGTATAAAGGGGAACACTTAAGTTTCCTCTTTCCTCAGTTATTTCCAAGCTCCCCATGACATAGCTTTCTAACATTCATACTTTCACTAATTGCTGTCTTTCCCCCACTGGGGTTTCCCCTCAGCCGGGGTCTGCTGTGTGTCTAGTTCACCATAATTTCACCACTGTTGAGTTCAGGGCCTGGCACAAGTAGGCATTCTGTATGTCTGTGGAATGACTGGATATTTACACTCTTTCATTGAAAGTCAGCCTTCCTTTGGTAGTGGATTAAGAACCTGAAATGCAGAACTCTTCTCAATCAAGAACACTGAGTGCCTGGACATAGTCTCATTAGTAAACTCCATCTTGTGTTGGCTGCCATCCAGCTCCCATCAAAAAGACAGTTAAGAAAAATCATTATTTGAAAAACAGCGTCCAAGGCAAGTTCTGCCCGTTGCCTGATATAAATCAAATTTAGAAAAAAATGTTCTATTTAAATTTGTAATAACCCAAATATTATACCCAGTAAAATCACACATAGCATAATTGATTATTTTTAATTTATAGTGTTTCTTCTTATTAATAGTCTTAATAATTAATTAATTAACTTAATTAGTTAAGTTTCCTGACTTAAATTATGCTATAAACTGGCAGATTCAAGATTTTTTTTATAACAGGCAAAACAATTTAGGGAATGCAGGAAACCACCAAGTCACCAAGGATGAGGTTGAGAGGAGATACGGCCATTGAGTGACAAGAGTTTTCTTGCTAGAATTGGGTTTGTGGTTGGGAAATAGGTTCCTGTCACCTGTTTTTAACCCCCGCCAGGCAGAAATTCTAGGTAAATGTGAGATACATCATTGGTAATTCATGACTAGTAAGAACTAAGCGGGTAATGTAAATGTATTCCTTTTAATATAAATTAAAGATGAGTTAAGGTCAATATTGTCAGTCTCACACCTAATGTTAAATTCTTTCTTGTATGGCAGAGAACGGCAAGGCATTTTAGCATTGTACCTACATGGGCATTTCTGCTGCACTAAAAGTGTGGCACACTTATTGAAGGCATCCTTCATGTGCCTTGTGGCAAAAAGTAGACCCAATAAAGGCTTATTGGTCTAAAAAGGTATTTTTAACCATTTGTTAAAAAATGTTTTTTTAACCATTTCTTCTCTGAGCTGTATACCTTTATCAGAGTAGGACATCAGAAGAAAACAATATGAATGACATTAGTTCCCTTGGTGAAAATATTTGTATGGGGTACGTAAATTCTTTTATTTTCATATGGGTTAATGGAATTGCCATTTGTCTTATAATACACAGTAGTTTTAGATTGAGTGTTGTTTTCTGACTCCATCCATTTCCTTTGTTGGTTCATTAGCTATAACTATTTTGCATTTTGGTGGTTGTTTTAAGATTTATAGTATATATCCTTATCTTATCACTCCACCTTCGTGTAATACTGTAATACTTCACCAATAGCTAGAACTTGACAATAAAGTTCTATAAAAATGAAATATAAAAAATAAATATATAAATAATATAATAAATAAAAATAAATATACAAATAAAAATATGCAAATAATAAATAATATATAATATATAAAAATAAATATAAAAATAAAATATAAAAAATATATAAAGTTCTATAAAAATAAAAACTTGAGCCATCCAGGTGCTAGTCAATATTCTTTGAAAAAGATTTAAAAATAAGAAAAAAACCCTGTACTTTAACCCAATGCACCCACTGCTTCCTGTGCTCTTCATTCCTTTGTGTGGATCCCTATTTACTCCTGATACCATTTTCCTTCTGCCTGAATGACTTCCTTCAACATTTTCATAATATGGGTGTGCTTGTGATGAATTCTTTTGGCATTTGTATGTCTGAGAGTCTTCATTTTGCCTTCATTTTGAAAGATATCTTCCTTGGGTAGAGAATTCTAGGTTGATAGTTTTTTTTTTTTCCTTTTTCTCCTTTAGTATCTTAAAAAGGGTGCTACACTATCTTCTCATTTATGCTGTTTCTGGTGAGGAATCTGCTGTCTTCCTTATCTTTTTTTCCCCCCTTGATTCCTCTTAAGATTTTTCTCTTCACTGTTGGTTTTAAGCAATTTGATTATCATAAGCTAGTACAGGTTTCTTCATTTCTGATATGCAGAATTTATAGAACTTCTTAGATATGTGGGTTTATAATTTTCACCAAATTTGGACATTTGGGGCCATTATTTCTTGAACACTTTATTCTGCCCCGCTCCATAGTCATTGCATAAAAAACAATGATATGTTTATTGTTAGGCCATTTGAAGTTTTCTCAATGCTCTCTGATACTATATTCATTTATTTTATCTTTTTCTGTGGTTTTTTTTAGATTTTTATTTATGTATTTATTTTACTTTTTTTTAAAGATTTTATCTATTTATTCATAGACACACAGAGAGAGAGAGAGAGAGAGAGAGAGAGAGAGAGAGAAGCAGGCTCCATGGAGGGAGCCGAGCATGGGACTCGATCCCGGTTCTCCAGGATCATACTTCAGGTGGCACTAAACCACTGTGCCACTAGGGCTGCCCTTTTTCTGTGTGTTTTATTTTAAGTGCCTTCTATTGCTGTCGTCAAGTTCACTAATTGTTCCCTTATCAACATCTAATCTGCTATTATTTCTATCCAGTGTATTCTTTATCTCATAAATTATAATTTTAATCTGTAGAACAAGGATTTGGGGCTTTTATTTTTAATATCTTCCATGTCTCGACATGTTCCATTTTACTTCTAGTTGTTTGAAAATATGAAATATCCTTATAAGTTTTAATGTATTTGGGAATTCTAACATCTGTGTCAGTTCTGGGTCAATTTTTGATTGATTTTTCTCCTCATTATGGGTTTTCTTTTCTTACTTCTTTGAATGCCTGCAATTTGTATTGGATGCCTTGCAATGGATAATTTAGTATTGCTATAAATATTCTTGAGCTTTATTCTGGGACAAATGAAGTTACTTAGAAACAGTATGATGATTCCAGGTGTTGCTTGCAAGATTTGTTAGATGGGACCAAAACAGTTTTCAGTTAATGATTTGGCTAATTATTCCCCAGGGTTGATACAGACTTTCAGTCCTCTCCTCAATGATCTGTAGACTGTGAGTTTTTCTAGTCTGATTGCTAGAAACAAGTACTATTACCTGACCTGTGTGAGCTCCCTATTCTGTTCCTTTTAATACTTCTGAGTGTTTTTTTCTCCCAGCTATGGGTAGTTTCCTCACATGTATGCATTGGTCAGCACTCAGCTAGATATGTAAGGGGAAATCTCTGAACTCTGGGGTTCTCTCTCTGTGTAGTTCTCACCTCTTGGGCACTCTGTTCTGAAAATCTAGCAGCTTCAGTCTCTCCAGAACCTCAATTTGTCTCCTCAACTCAGGGAGCATGCAAGGTTCTGCCTGGCTTTCCTTTCCCTGTGAAATGGCCTGGAAGCTTTCTCAAGGCAATAAGCTGGGATAATTATAGGGTTCACTTGACTTGTTTCTCATTAGGGAATACTGTCCTTCATTGCCTGATATCCAATGTCTTAAAACCATTGCTTCCTATATTTTGTCTGTTTTTTTGGTTGTTATGAATCAGTATGGTAAGTTTGGTCTCTGTTATCCCATAATCGTCAGAAGAATAAATCTTTCTTAAAGTTATCTAAATACATCAGTTGTGTAAATAATAATAATAATTACTATTTAATTAGAACTTGCTCTTCTCCAAGGAAGGAATTAAATTATCTAAAAACATTTATTTTAAGTGTCTATTATTTTATTTATGCCTCAAGATACTTAGTTTTTCTTCCTGGGAGGAAAATGCATTTCCTAGCTTTCTGAAAAATTGAAGTGATGGCTGGTTCTATATGAAACAACAGTAATTCCTTCTAGAAAGCTACAAATTACTTGGGGGAAAAGCTTGTGGGTTCTGTTTATAAGTTTTTGAGGCTAAGATGTAAATATTTCAGAAGTTGTCTAAGTCACTGGGTGGCTTATATTGAAAATAACTGGTTTCTCCCTATGCTTTTATGTCATAGGAAATTCCTCTAAGAAATAAGTGTATAATTGGCCTCAATATATGTGGCAACTTGGGACTTAATAAAGCATTGTGGAAACATCTTTTTACAATTATTGATTGTATTAATGGCTTTTACACCTTTGTTCCTACTTCTCATAGCCCTTTTGGAAAGTACTCACTCAATTCTTCAAGACTCCACTTAAATGATTTTTTTTTCTTACACCTCTTCCAGACATATGTTAATCCCACCTTCTATTGCTTTCATAGCATTTCATAAATAGCATCACTAGCACACACAGGGTTATATGGTGATCATTTATTATGAAGTATCTTCCCACCAATAAGACTATGTTCTCTTACATGATAGGGCCCTATTAGTCAGGTTCACATTGGAACTTCTCACTCATCTTTACTATAAAGAGGTGATAAATATTTGGGAAACCAAATAATATAAATAAGACTTTTATGAATGAGGATAAGAAAATAAGAAAATACTGTCATAGGAGCCATGAATAGAGAGTAGTGAGAAGTAAAGCTGGGTTAATAGGATGGGTTCAGATTAGGAAGGTTGGAAAAGTTAGTAAGACATCTGTATTTAAATCAGGAGATAAAATCACTGAGTTATTGAATAGTATTGAAAAAGGAAGACCAAATAAATTGTATAAAACAATGCTACAAGTTTTTCCTTTCAAAAAATGTATAAACTTAATCATCCTAAAAGTTTCTCACAATTTCAATATTTCAAAAATATTTGAAGCAAAGCACAAAATAAACAAACACCACTTTTGATCCTCCCCCTTCCTCCCTGTTCTCCTCTTTCCCTCTTATATCTTAAGGATATTTTCTAAGCATTGTAAAGCTATTTTTAGAACCACCTATGTAAATTTTCAGTATTTGCACTGAATACTGCGATTCTTTTAGAAACACCTAATATTTTACCACCATGATATAGACATCTCATCCTCTCTGGTAAAAAATCTGAAATGTTTTAAAATAGTCTCTGATCACCAGGAGAATGAGAGAATTTGAAACAGACAGTGAATGCTTTATAATACTCAAAATGTCCAAGGCAGGATACTGAGATAATAAGGTCAGTCCATAAAGCATCAGGCAGCCTGAATTCAGAGAAATTTATTTCAAAAATACCTCTTATTTATTGCAATATGGTAATGAAGTTGTGGCACCTTCAAAATAATGACCTGTGTGAAGGATTATTATGAAATGAAATTTAAAGCTAACACACAAAAATAAAACCCAAGGCAGTACAAAGCCAAAAGTTGCTAATTTGGGAGCATTCTGTGGAAGATATAGTTGGATTCCTAGACTACTTGGAGCCTCTTGCTTCAGCTCTAAGCTCTAAATTCATACTACTTCATAGAATGTCTCATTGTGATTACACTGCCAGTTATATTAAATATGCTTATCACATAATACATAACACTCCTTTCCCTCCTTCTTTGTTTCCTTCTTTCCTTTCATCCTTCCCTCCAACTTATACTGCTGCACAACTACATGGTAAGGATATAGAGGTAAAAAGACACTTCCTTTTTTTTGCTCAAGGAGAGGGAAGATGGGCATATAAACAAAGTAAATCTGGTGTGATAAGTTGGATAAAAATGTCAGTATGAAAGTTGTTCTCCATTTGTCTCCCCTTTCATACATCTATTCTCTTTCTGATGCCACAGAAGGCAGGCAGACCCCAAATTACACCTCTCTAACTCCTTTGCCATGTTAGTACAAAAATAAAAATAAGTATCTTATAATTTGTAATATAACTTGTAATATTTTATCTGCACACCCAAGACATCATCTTGCACCACTGCTGTAAATCATAACCTGTGTATAGGTCACTTGGGGCAACTTCTTCACCTCTCTGCATCTCCATTGTCTCTGTCAAAATATAGTCACTCCTATTGTAGCTTTGGGGTCCCAACAACATATTCCTCATCGTTTTCAAAGCCTAATAGTAAGGAGAAAAGGGAAATAACTGGAAATCAAAGTCTCAGCCTGGGATGTCTGCTACTACCAGAGTATGATTTTTCATGGAAAGATGGCTAGGGATGTGACTACTAATAGGTCTGTATGGCTGCCTCCTACCCTCCCCACCTGAGTCTAGACCTTAGCAACCAGCCATGGGGAAGAGCAGGGTCTGAAGACCCTGAAGAGCTTCAGAGTGCATGTTCCACGTCTGCTGCTCGGAGAATCCATCTGCTTCACAATGATGAGCAGTGATGCTCACCAACTGCTGCTCCAGGCAGAAGGCACCAAGGAGCCCAAGAGAGCAAGCACAGTGAGTCCTGGGATCTTCCCTGGGTCTGTTACGTTGAGGGCAGAGGAAGCTGAGGAAGAGCCCCACCCCTCTCACTTATTTAAAAAAGCAGCTCAAGAGAGCCAAGAAAGAGTCTCTCTCTCACTACTGAGGGGTGATTGTGGGTGGGGTGCATGGGATGTGACCCACTGGTTGCCCCAATAGTGTTATTACCTGTTCTTCCCTGCGCCCTCCCACTCCTTGGCAGGAGCAAGCATGAGGTAGAGAGAATAAAGCCAGAAACCCTCCCTTCAAAATTCCCCAAACTGGGAGAAAATTTGAAAAGCCCTCTCTGTGAAAGATAGATCAAGATAATGGATAAAGATTCTTCCCTTAAAAGACCTTTTTGCAGGACTGGTAAAATGATTAAGTGAAGTACACATGGAAAACGAACTAAATATGACCATACACATAGTAGGTATTCCATGAAATTAGTTTAAAAAATAAGAATAGTCTTGAACTATATTTTCTGAACTCTAGTGGAAAGAAGTTGCCAGTAATTACTAATAATGACTAATTTTCAACAAGCTCTTTAGTCACTCCTTATATATTATTGCTATTATTAAGTATCTAACAAGGTTTGTTGGCATAGAACAATGCATGGCCTCAAATTGAAAATAGGCAGTAATTCAATAGAAAAATTTATAGGCAGTGTAGAACCCCCTTAAATTGAATTAGATTCTTAAATATAGTACTTATAGTACCGTTGATGTAAGCTTTTTTAAAGCATTAGGGGAATCAAACAAACAAGGTCTATATTTTTGCATAGGGTGTTTTATGTTCAGTGCTGCAATATTTATGTTTGGCACTATTCACTCCATGAGAAAATATAGGCTGTGAGTCTTTTATTCGCTTGATAGTTCAGACTCGCTGATACCCAAGGGCTTTCTACACCCACAGATTTTGTCACAATACTTATATTCTGAAAAAGAATTTTCACCATTCAAAAGCAAGCCAAGTCTAATTTTGTAATTGTTATATACTGTAAGATGTTATTATTTAGTATGTGTGAAGTACCTAAAAGATCTATCATCAGTGAATATGACATAACATAATCTATTTTACACAGTAAAATTGCTTGCCAGGATCTGTTTCATTTCCAACTGATGGCCAATTTAAAGAGTCGTGTTTCTTTCTTTCTTTTTTTTTTCTGTTTTCTTAGTCACTTATTAAATTTACTATCAAAGCAACTGAGAGAAAATAATCCAGTTCCCCTACACCTATTTAGAACAAATGGATTCTGATTTCATCAATTCAATGAATGCCTTATCTATGAACTATTTAAATATTCTTTTCCTTAAGGAATTCTGATAGTTCTTGTCTTGAAATAACAATAGTAAAGATCAACTCAGCAATATTATTTCCCAGAGCTATGTCATATACCAATTTTCTTTCAGTCATAGCAAAAGATGAGAATTTTATCTTGCTTTTGGTTGGAAGAGCTACTGATGTCTATCAGTTGGGAATCAGGGATGATAAAGACAGACTACTGCATGGAGGACACTGTAGCAAAGATCTACTGACCCAAAAAAGTCGGAGGCTGAGCCAAGAAGCAAGACGGTTCAAGGCTTTCAGAAAGGAAGAACCTGCATTAGAGTCTTTCCACCAGACTGTGCTAGCATTTGCCTACCTGGGGACTATGCTACTTAGAAAAAGTAGAAAGTAAAATAAGATAAAGATGCAACCAACAACATCAATAATAATACCCACTATTCACTGAGTACCTGTTCTGTGCCACATGCTTTATCGATCCATCCAAACGCTATTACACATGAAGGAACTGAAGCTCAGAGAGGTTAAGAATATGGGTTAAGATCATGTAGCTCTTAGATCATGCCACAGGGACTCAAGCCAATTCACAACCTACACTTTTTCCACTAAACTATCATCATGTAAGAAAAAAAGCTGTCTTCATCAAACTGATCATTTGTATTTCATTTATACATAAAATTTAAGCTATTTAGAATCCAGTCCACTGTCATTTACCAGCACTATTTTTGTAGGGATGAACCACACTAATTTCAATTCAATCATGCTGACTCCATGGCATGCATGGGTTTATGACTACAAATACCTCTGTGATTCAAAAAGGCAACTGGTGTTCCATTTTCCCAATCCATCAAGTTGACTGTTTGCTTCAGAATAAAGCATTGCTACATGAGCTGTTGCATGTTGATATAAGCCTTTCTAAAAAGGAATGGAATTAACATTAATTGTGCCAGGTCTTGTACAAGAATTTGCTTTCTTGATCCCAAGCTAACTTTATGAAAGTTTAGGGCCATTTTATAGATGAGGAATTAAAAGCTCACAGAGAAGAAGCCAGTTGCCAAATAATACAAAATGGCAGTAGTCTAGTAACTCAGATGCAGAAGGAATGAGATAGACCCACGGCCCAAGTCCTAGAGATGCTCCTAACCCTAACCACTCCAGGCTCTGGACTAGGTCTAGGGATACCAAGAAAAAGTAAGTTTCTTGCACTTAACTTGTTCATGGTAGCAATTTCTTTGATGACTCAGTTCTGTATTGTGGCTTTTGAGAGGCATTCTTAAGACCCATTTCTCCGGCTCTCAGGATGATTTTATAACCCATCTCATTCCCTATAGAAAGTTCCTCCCTGCCTAAAGATACTGAAGTGGATTGATTCTCTTTTATTGAATTCTTCTTGATACTCATGTGAGTACAATAGATGAATGAAATTTGTGAATCAGCCCACATCGTTTACACCATAGTATTCCTTAGTGTTTTAGATTTTAGGTGTCACAGTTCAGGAAAACGTGTGCCCCTATTGTTTGTTCAATGGAGTGTCAGAAGGTTCGACGTTTCCTTAAACTCTGGAAAAAGACAGGGCTAAAGAAAAAAATAATAGTAAATGTGTGAGATGCCACCAGCCAGGATAGGATGGCAGCTAATGGATTGCCTCTAGCACTCGCTCTTCTTACTTTACCCCATCTCTTTATCATGTGTGTAGTGAAAAGAGAAGACCAAGAGAATGGAAGGGCCATAGACAATCTTTTCTTTTAATAGAATAAAAGTAAGAAAACAGGGGGAAAAAAGAACAAGAAGTACCAGAAGCAGATCACACAGAAGGATTAAACATTGTTTAAAAATTATCTCTTGATGTTATTTCAAAACCAACAAATGGATTATGAAATGAAGTTTGAAACACACTGGAGTTCTAATTTCTCCATCATCTTTGGTTGGCCACAAAGTTTAACCAGAATGAGATGTTTCTCTCCCCCAACTCCTGCTTTTTTTATTCTTTTATCATTTTTCTAGAGGAAGTCTTCAGCGTTTCCTGCTAGCTGGAGACTTCCCACCAAACACCACCCAAACCATTTAAACTTGTTGACTTTGTTTTACCCCCAAGATATCAAGAGACCACATTATTAAACTAAATCCTGTCCAAACTCAACAAAGTAGCAATTCTTTTTACAACATCCCTAAAGAATGGCCATTTAACCTCTGCCTGAATAGTTATGTTAATGCTTTTGTTGCCTAATTAATTAAGAGAAGGAATTCAGGTCAGAGGTGATGAATAGTCAGGTATTCTTCCCTAAAAGCAATTAGCCACTTGATTTTAACATTCATGTTCCTTGAAAACATTATGTTTATTTACACTGTGTTTCCCCCTCTCCTTCCTCAATTCAGGTGTCAACAAAATAATAAAGTGTTAGCCTTTTCTGGTGCATCTGTGAACGTAATATTAGCTTCTAACAGCTGAGGACGGCTGGACCTTCACCTTTACTTTATTTCCTCAAAATAACAGTTGTCAGATGCATAAATGCAAACACGTCTGCATAAATAAAATCTTAGAAATGAACATATGCAGAGAATCATGTGCTCATGACAAAATATCTTAACACAACTCAATCAACTGATGCCTGATACTTTTCAAGTTCAAGCCGTAGTCAGATTTATTCTGACGCAAGTTGATGTGGTCAACCATATGCAGCTACAGCACAGCTCGGAGCCCCTGAGTGTCAGGGATGCTAGAAAGAAATGAAATCATTTTTGTATATTGGGAGCAGGAATCACAAACTCAAAAGCCCACAGGGTCCAGGCAGATGACAGAAATGAGGGGAGTGGTGAAGAACTGGAGTCTACTGGGAGGCCTGGGCCCTACCAAAAGGAAGTTCCCTCTACTCAAGATTTCCCCACTAGCCAAGGTTTTCTGGCAGAAGATGTAGCTCAGTTTCTAGATTTTTCTATTTTTTAAGAGAAGCCAGACGACTTCTTTTTGTTTTTCTAAGGAAATATTTTTATTTTTAAATGGTGGACACTAGCTCAATTAAAAACAAAACAAAACTACTGGGCAAACAAAATATACCTGCAGGCTCACGTGTCTCTAGTTTGATAAACTTATTTTAGGCAGATGGGCCCCTTTCAGCTTCTTTTCTACAATTCAATATTTATGTTCATTTATTTATATACTTAGGCAGAAGTAAGTTATTTCTCTAATGTTTTTAATGTGCTTAAGCTAAATTAGATAGGAAATGCCTTTGAGATGAATTATCTTAAAGCAGTGGCTGCTAGTTAAGTTGGAGATAACCTCTGGTAGGTTGTAGCAGGGTGGCGGCGGGGGAGAGGGGAACAGGAATCCAGAATGAAAAAGAAATATTTCCTTGTAGAAACTATTGTTAAGTAGTCTTAGGGTCATCGCCCAACAGAAGTTTCTGTAATGACGAAATGTTCTATTATCTGCTCTGTCAAATATGATAGCCGCCAGCCACATGTGAGGCTGGCTATTAAGCATTTGAAATGTGGCTAGTATGAGCAAAGCACAGAATTTTCGGGGTTATTTAATTTAAATTAGCCAGATTTAAATTTGGTTAAATTTAACTCCATGTGGTTAGTGACTACTGTTTTTGACAGTACAGCTCTAGATATGTCAAAAGAGAACATCTGGTTCAAAGATAACACTCCTTTGTGGAACCTTTTTTAGATATTCTCAAATTGATTTCCAAATTTATTAATTTATATGTGTAAAAATTATTTGGTTTTCATAGTTTAGCTTCTTCAACATTTGTCAGAATTCTAAGTTTTGGGTGGTCATATGAGCAATAATGTCAGCTCTTGATCAGTTTTCCCTCATTTTCCCGATTCTTAGTGAAGTTTGTCATCTTATTAAACATTTGGGTTTTTTATTTCAAATGGTCTATTCATGTGCTTTAATCACTTTTCTAGTGAGTTCTTTTCTTTCTTTGCTTTCTATCTCTCTTTTCTTTCCTTGCTTCCTTCTTTACTAATTTGTAGATGTAATTTAAAAATTCTCAATTTTACTCTTTTACCAGTTATAGGAATCACAAACATCTTCTCCTAATCTGTGTATTGTATTTTCACTTTGTTTATAGTGTCTTATTTGATCAGAAGTTTTAAAATTTTAATCACTTACTTTATGGCTTATGCAGTTTGTGCCTTATTAAAGAAATTCTTTCTGAACCAAGGTCTGCTTTATCTGATTTTAATACAGCCATCTAACATTGTTCTCACTGAGGTTTGCTAGATTTCGTAAATAATTACAGGGCATATAGTTAAATTTGACTTTCTGATAAACAATGAACTCTTTTCAGTATGTTTGCTCATCAATATTTGGGACATACGTATTATAATAAAAGATATTCCTTATCTATCTGACATTAAAATTTAACTGGTCATCTTTTATTTCATCTGGCAATACCATGTTGTTTAGAAAATACCTACTATGTATTTTTCTCCCATTTTCTTCTAAGCTTTCAATATCCTTATGCATCAAGTATGTCTTTCATAACTAGCATTTAAATGAGATTTAGCTCCTTACCCAACATAAGGATCTGCCTCTCAAAAGGCAAAGTCCGTTTATTCATTGTGACTATTTTCTTTTAATATTTACCATAGTTTTTCCTACCCTAGTTTTTTCTCTTTCTCTGCCTTTTCCTATATTGATTGGGTTTTCTTTATTTTTGGCTTTATACTCCACTGATTTGGATGATATGACTCTATTATTTTAATTATTGACCTTAATATCTTAAACAACCTTTTCTTGTTGTTGTTGTTGAAGCTATTTTTAGAGAAATGCATGTTCCTTTGCCACATTTGAATGAAATTTTTCTCATTATTTATATTCCTTCTTTCTGTGTGTATTTGTTTTATTTTTTTATTTGTGTGTGTGTGTGTGTGTGTGTGTGTATTTGTTTTAAAGTCATCTTTTCTCATAGTCTCTATTAGGTTGCCCTATTATCTCAAGTTTTGAGGAAACTAATATTTATCTTTTGTGCATTTTTATTTCATGTTTCCATGTGCATTGTGCATACTGTGTATAACTATCTTTGACTTTTTTAGAGCTAGTATCTTTTAATACCCCTTAATATTTCTCTTTGCAATGGTATATTTATTGATGTCACAATATGTGTTAAAGTCTCCTCTGCTTAAGTAGGAGTTGTGGTTGTTACAAGATGAGTGAGGCAGCATCCCTGAGCTCAAGATATTTATAGATGTTATTGCCTCATAAAATAATAGACATAAAATACATCTTTTCATGGAAGTGTATATATATATATGAGTATGTGTGTGCTTATGAATACAGGACAGTCTCACATAGCACAATAGCAGCATTTTCGAAATATTTTCATGTTGCTTCTATCACTTAACTTTTTTGAAATTTTATGGGAGTAGGAGAGATAGTCTAAGCCTTTATTTGTAAAGTAGTAAATTGAGACACAAACATATTTTTAAAAGATTAGTTCAAAAAGTGTTTTTTTCTGAATCCTAGAAAATTGACTCCTCGGATTCTGTAAACCTCAACTTTAATTTCAGGCAGTATTTGATTTGTTACTACAGCAGGGCCTTTTTATTTTATTTTATGCATATTTTAAACACAGCTTAATGAAATAAACTTATTTTAGCCAGAGTTTTTTTCTTCACAAAGCCTTCCCTGAAAGATTAGAATCATAAAGAAAGCCACATGAAAAAATAGTCTATTTTCAGTTCAGAAACTCAACATGATCACATATACCATGTTTAAATTGAACATCAAAGTCTATGTTTGTTTTTAAAATTACAGTAAAATAGCTAACATTTTCTCAGATATATCTTATAGCAAATAGTTTGATGATTGATGTTGCTATTTTAAGTAAAATCAATCTTAAAGGAAAAAATGACTTAATCATGTGTTTCATAAAAGGTTTTTCCTGGTTACATTTTATAACAGAATCCTAACCTCGTGAGCTATGCAACCAAAACATTTAAAAGCCATCTAGTTGCAGACACGTACTAGAAGGAAAGAACAAACTTCCGGGATTCCTTTCATTATACGGGACCAATAAAGAGAGAATTTTTTCTTTCTTAATCAGGAAAATGATGCTGATGACCTTTAAAAGGATATAAATTAAAAGAAGGGAACCTGTTAAACACAGGCATAGCCACAGAAACTATTTTGATTAGTTCAATAATGTAATTTGTAAGACTAAAAGCCATTCTCATTTATCTAATTATATGTGTCTTATCTGGGATTCATTTGAAACCTTGTCCCTCACCCATATAACATAGACTGAAATCCAGTTGTTGGGCACGCTTCCATAAAGATCTAACAGATCTGACGTTGTTAGAAGTCCGTCTATGGCTGAAATGAGTATTTGTGTAGGAAAGGCGGGGTGCTATAGCAATGTCCTACTTGTTCATCCCAAGAGCAGAAATTGGAGACGTACATGTTAGGAACTGTCTTCTAAGCATCTGTGGGTAGTAAAAGCATCTGTCCCATTCACTGCACTGTGCTCACTGCCCTAAACACAGCTTAACACATATAAACCACTTCATAGGTATTTACTGAAGGAATGGATGAATGATGGTTGAGCACCAAAGACTAA
Source organism: Vulpes vulpes (assembly GCF_048418805.1). Classification (NCBI taxonomy): domain Eukaryota; kingdom Metazoa; phylum Chordata; class Mammalia; order Carnivora; family Canidae; genus Vulpes; species Vulpes vulpes. The sequence goes on along the minus strand of NC_132792.1, from coordinate 41,495,676 downwards.
ATTTTCCTTTTTCACTCTTTCTGGATGGTCTGGGTTCAGACCCATCCAGGTAGACATCAAATAGACTTTCTAAGATTGTGCCAGTTGCTACCTATAGGACTTGGCATCAAGTGGGCTCCTAGGCATGCCATGGTGTAGCAATCACACAGCTCTCTGATCATCTAAGTTTCCTTCATCACCATCCACAGGGATCCCAGTGTCCTGGTGATGATGCCCAAGTTCCCATGACCTGGGAATAACAACTATTCCATCTGCCCCAGTTAAATGAACTCAGGATCAGCTATATTTGCTTCTTCTTTCTCTTCTTCTTAATAGAATAACATCCCTCTAATTTGGAAACTTAGTTTTCCTTCTTACAGAATCTCTCTTCTTCTGGGGGGCTGCTCCTCACCCAAATGGAATCCTCGGCCTTAGTGGAAGTTGCCCATCATATTAATCTTCCAACTCCTCCCTAGACAGTTTAATTTCCAATTGGATTGTGAGGTCGAAAAAATTGGAATCTGGAAAACTTTTTGAAATCACGTGGAAAAAGAAATAGAAGCCCTTTCTGTGTGAATCTGTGAAATCTGGAGAATGAATTTATTGATGATCAAATTGTTTTATATATGTGAATGGAAGTGGAAACAAAAACTGTTAGAACATAATTGTAGTAGATGTCATTATTATTAAAATTTTGATGTATTTCAATCCATATAAATAAAGTTTTTGAATCGTGTTCACTATCCAAGTGGTATATCCCCATATCACTACCAAGATGTATAACTTATCAAGAGACATTTTACCTCTATTTGCCTCAATTTTTTTATTAGTAAAATGTGTACACACAGACATACACAGATACACACACACATACACACACACACACACACACACATACCCCAACAGGATTGTTGCAAAGATTAAATGTAGTAAAATATATGAACGTGTGTGGTGCAAAGCAGGTAGAGTGTTGTGAAACCATTACTGTTCTTTGTTTCAGGGATTTTCAGTGAAATAGAAGATCTATCCATGCCTCGTCCAGGCTACTTGGTAACCTATACTCAGACCCACATTTTCTAATACTTAGAAATATAGAGATTCGTGTTTGTCAAAATGTGGTTGAGAAATCATGAACATCGGAGTCACATAGGGGGTTAATTAAAAAGGAAAAGTTCCTACACTCTACTAAATCAGTCTTTCAGAAAGGACTCTAGAATATGCATTTCAATAAAGCATGTCTTATCACTCTTGTTCCTGCTAAAGCTTGAGAAGCAGTCACTTAGGTGAAGCTAATAAATGCAGCCTGGGAGGCCTGACACCCAGCCGACTTTCCTCATTTGTGGGAGTTAAGGACCCCGGGGAACTGTCACACACTGAGACTCTGCCTATTGTGAAATATCTTAGCTGTGTAATGTCTGGCCTTTGAAGCCAGAGAGACTTGAATTCACATCTTAGCTTTGACCTGTACTTGTTGTTGGTTCTTTTTTTTTTTTTTTAAGATTTTATTTATTTACTCATGAGAGACCCAGACAGAGGGAGGAGCTTGGTTCATAGGGAGCCCGATGCGGGACTTGATTCCAGAACCCGGGGATCATGCCTTGAGCCGAAGGCAGGCACTCAACCACTGAGCCACCCCAGGCGTCCCAATTGCTGTTGGATCTTGAGCAGGTTACTCAATCACTGCAAGCCTCAGTTTCCTCCTACGTGAAATATGGGTGAGATCAGTAACCATCTCCGAGGGCTTGGGGTGTTTTAAAAGGGTAATAATGCAGGTAGAGTGTAATGAATGGCACCTGGCAGGAAGTGAGTGCCTAGTAAATGGTTGGCATCTTCATTACCAATGTCATCTCCTTCCAGGAAGCACTGGACATGTACAACTAATAAAGCATCTCTTGAAAACATCTAATAGTGAGGCAGCGGCAGGGTGGGTCCCTCAGCAAAACCATGCAACTAGAAGATAAATCTTTGACTTAAAATTGAGATGCCAGAAAATTTACTGTACAACTAATCCATTTTTGTTCAGGACAAATGATAAAATCAAAGGACTACCTACACAACCCCCCGACACTGGTATCTGCCCAGGTGAATCAGGGTACTGTGTGGTCACCCCGCTTACAATCCAACCTTCACACTGCAGAGAGCTTGTCTCTGGGATGGAAAATCCCTATATTGCACGGTTTGTCATTTTCTGCTAGTATCTAAAACGTGTGATCCAAATTGCAGGACGAATCAGGGTTCACACTATGCTTTCCAATTTCGCATTAAATAAATTACTTCATTGTTTAGCAGACTGTATTTACTAGGAGGAGGTACCTTTTAGGATTGTCTCCTATGCATAACAAATAATGTAACCGGTAAAATTACAGAATAGTTTGTAAGTAGGTCATAACTTAATTTCTGTGGCTGGAGGGTGAGGGATGATGCCGTGGAGAACCATCAATAAGTATTCAGGATGGTTAGAGTATTTGGATGCTCATTCTGGTGAAATCACCAGCTGGCTGTGTGATCACAGGGAAATTACTAAACTCTGCTGTGTTGCAGTTCCATCCGCTGCAAAACGAGAAAAATGCCACCTGCCCTAAGTCCCTGAGAGACTGGTAATAAGATCAAATGAGATGTCAGTGTAAGTGCTTTGAAAAAGTATGACAAAAGAACACTTATTTTTAGTAAAGGATGGAGCCTCACTTCTTAAACAGAAAGCACCCATATCTCCTTTTAAGCCACCAGATAGAATTGAAAGAGGCAATGTATAATTATAATAAAGCTCAAAAGATCTGGTCTCATGGGCCTCATCTTCCTTGCCCTCCCATTGTTGTGGCAGATGATTAATCATCAGGTTCTTGACTTCCCTCTTTGCTGATTGGCCACCCTAGGGTTGTAGCCACTTTTCAAATCCATCTTTGCGCTTTGCAGCTATGCAGGGCAAAAAGCCTTCCCTAGTGTTAGGGCATGCCAAAGCTGAACCCGGAACCCCCATTAGCCTAATTGACAGCATGACTTTCCCCTGGAGAGAAGAGTGATAATCTAGCTATTTATCTTGTCTGTAGGTTTATCACCACTGTGCTCAGGCAGAGATGTTTAAATATAAAAATGAGGTAAGGCACATTCTTGCCAGACTATGTGCCATTAAAGCCAGGTTGGGGGTCAGAAGCATGAAAGGGGAGCATCTGGGATTGTGGTCTTCTCTGTTGCCGCTTAATGTCTCAAGTGGCCTTGGAGTTAGGGGCTGCCCACGAGGGCACTAAAGGACATCTCTTTGTAATTGGGAGCAGGCTGGAGCTGTGTGGCCACTGCTACCCACGGAGCTGCTGCCTGCAAGCGGCTAGACTGCTGCTTTTCTGCAAGGCAGGAGAGGCCCATTAGAAACACGAAGGGGTGGTTTAATTCTGCAACAAGATGTGTACAAATGTATGCCTCCTATCGAAACCCATGCAACAGCTTCCAAAGTTAATTAAAAGCTAATTTTCTAATGAGGTGGCAACACTGGCAACAACATGATATCAGTATGAGAGCTGCAGCCAGCAGCCGGTGAGGGAACAGGCAACCTCCTTCTTACAGGATGGAACATCCTACCTGCATCCATTAATTAGCCTCCAGCTGTATTGCTTTAATACCAGGCACCAGTATAGACTGTCATAAAAATCATAAATTGTTTTGGCATTGCCAAGATATTGTCGATACTTATTTTACAGCAGCAGGACTCTTTCCAGCCATAACACCATAGGCAATGAGATCCATTCTTGGAAATATTAAAATCCAGGGGGCAGTGCCATGGACCTTCAGTTATGTCAAGTGACATGGCATTTTAATCCTTTGGGCTATTGTTAATTGTAAGCTAGACTTGCAATTAGCTTTAATAAATAGAGAGAAAGTGCCTTAAATTAACTGCACTTATGTTGGTTTTGCCTCTTGTTTTGATTTCAAACACATAGCCAAGCAGGATGACTCGGGGCCATTATCCTAATGATATGGGTCTCCTGGCCATAGTCAGAGTGTGCCAGACACCTGTGGCTGTTCCTTGGCATTCTTCATAGGGAGTGTATAATGAAGTCGTGCAAATAGAGGCTAAGAATTGTGGAAAAATATAATAACATTTCTGAGAAACTCTAGGATTCTGGATATTTAGGATGTAACTTGTTAAATTCTATCTGTAAGTAACTAAAAGACATATGTAAGGTCTCCAACAGAATCTAAGAAATACAATAAAAACTTATTACATAGTCATTCAATGGTAAACAGCAGGTAGAAATATCCAGTTTGACTTTTCAGCTTCTACAGGAAGGAAGCTTCTTGCTGCCAGGTCAACAGAAGAGTCATTTTTTATTTGCTCAGCCTTTTAGAAAATAGTATAGAGTTAGGTCTTTTCACTTAACTGGTCTTTACGGACAGTCTTTCTCTCTTATTCTTAGACTCATTTTCTCTCCCTCAGGGCCTTGCTGGTAGCTTCTGTCTCTCGTTCTTGTATTCATTTTTTATTTTCTTAGTCACTTGGTTCTGTGGTTTGTGTCTATCACTCTTGCTTTCTTATACTCTTCCATTCTAGTGCTCTCTAGAGCTCTCCAAAACTTATAGTATGGTGTTAATTCTACTCTCTTACCAGTTCAGGGAAATTTTAAGAAAAGCCCCTCACATCTCACTGGCCAGCACTGAATCACAAATCCACACTTAAGTCAATCGCCAGAAAAAGGAACAAGAACATATGATTGGATTAGATTAATCAGGGTCCATGCCCTCGGACTGGGGCTGGCCTGACCTCCCCCAGAACAATGGCTGTGTACGGAAGTATGGCTAACTGAACAGAACTTGGGTTCTGAAGGGAGGATAAAAGGGAAAAACAGCTGCTGGGTCAGCAAGCAATTGTGTCTGTGATGAGGATCACAAACGATATGGAAAGCATGGCAGACAGAGACAGGAGAACAAGATTTGGATAATAGCTCTCAGGATTGTTTCCAGAAGAGTAAGATGACCAAAGCTGGGCCCTCTGGAGAGGAAGTAGAGTTCCATGTTCTGTGAAAGTAGGACCTATACATACTAGCAAGTGTGAGGAAAACCTTAACTAGTTGTAGGACGAATAAGAGTTAAGTATCATTCCCCTGTTCTTTTAACAGATGTTTGTTAAGTGCTAACTATGTGTCTGGCACTTCGGATGACTTACGGTCATGACAAGTGGATGAGATTAAAAAGTCCTTACTCATAATACGGACTCTAACAGGAGAAAGAGATGATGAGCAAGTTAAATGCATAAAGTAATAGATTGTGAAGAATCTGAGACTGAAAAATAGTAGAGAATTCCTGGTTTAGGATAAGAGTAGGGAATTGTAAGCAGGCTTGCTGGGAAGGTATCTGTGAGGAAGCGACAACAAATGTAAAGTAGCAACAGGAACTTACAACAAGCTGAACCGGCTGCAAGTGGCATACAGTTAAAAGGCATGTTCCAAAGATGTCTTGTCTGTTGATTATTTCATTTCCGAAACATTATTGTAATCATTGTGGTTAAAAAGTCATTACTAAGGACATATGATCTGCTAGGAATTTCGTGTGCTTTATTGATGCAGTCAATAAATCTTCACAACGCACCTACTATGTGCCAGGCACTGTTCTGGACTAGAACTAAGGAACAGCAATTAACAAAACCAATGATACTTCTGGGGTTGGGGAGCTGACGTTCCCACTTAATTCTCACCCATTAAAAAACAAACAAACAAACAAACAAGCAATGAAGTAGATCCTAATCACACTCAGCAGATGGGAATACTATCACTTAGAGATATTAAATACCTTGATTAACATTATTTTTCAAAGCCTTGACTTTTTCTATTACACACACTGCCTTAAGTGAACCAGTAATACAAAACAGCTGTGTTAGAAAAGGCAGGTGGTAACCAAGTCTTATGAAGACGGTCTTCAAAATATTCGGAGTAGACAGGTATAAACTTGTGACATGAGACTCTACAATAAATATGTTAGAATTAAATTATTTATATTACCAGTTTAGTTGCCTTGATATAATTGTGATAATGAAAATGAAAATGAGAAAGTCTTCAGTAATGGTGATTTTATTTATTTATTTATTTATTTATTTATTTATTTATTTATTTATTTTAGTAATGGTGATTTTAATCAGGATTTTCTCCACAAGGGTTCATAGATGAACCTCTTTGGTTTGTACGTTTCCTGAAATTATATGAAACTTGAATGTCTAGGTGCACTATTTGAGGCAGGGGTATGCAGAGCTTTCATCGGATTCCTTAAAGTTGGTTCATTCAAAATGGTTTACAATCATCACCTCAGAAGTTACATATATCCCCCAAGACAGGTTTCTAATAGATATCACTGTACAAGGGTATATTAAAGAAGAGCACATAGTCCCAGACACTATTAGGGAATACCCTTAGAAATCTTAGCCCCTAAATGAACTGAAATGAGTGAAAATTGCTAATATGATATATTGAAAGTCTCACTTACCTATATTCCAAATAAGAACAGGGAAGGTCCAGCTTTGCCTGTGATTCAGGTCCGATTGTACAATGCTGACGGATGACAAGTAGAGAACAGATCTGATAAGGTCTGATGATTTTTCTGCCTTGGTTGTCAAGGATTGTGATCTTCAGATAGGGAAAGTAGGGTAAATGCTGGTAAAAGGAAATCGAAGTCTGAAATCCATATGAAGGCTTTAAGAAATTCTGTCTCAATTGCACTGGTCTGATAGCCTTCAAATATTCCTGATTTAGAACTTCAAGGAAAGTTCCTGTGAGTTCATCCATCTAACTTAGATATCCTTATGGAACCACTAAAATTAAAAAATTTCAAATACTGGAGGTGGGCAAACTTCACTCTGATGTTCCAAAATGGGCCAGACAACTTGATGCAGTCAAGGGTAGAGAATGGATTGTTTAAAATGTATTTTTTGAGCACTTAAAATTAAGCTAGGCTCATTTTCTTTTAAGCTAGTGCTTCTCAAATCAAAGATTATGGAGATGCAAATGCAGTAAACATACTCCATTCCACAGCGTTTAAGATTTTATTTATTCATGAGAGACACACAGAGAGAGGCAGAGACATAGGCAGAAGGAAGAGAAGCAGGCTCCCTGCAGGAAGCCCAATGTGGGACCCGATCTCAGGACTCCAGAATCACCTCCTAAACCAAAGGCAGACGCTCAACCACTGAACCACCCAGACGTCCCATTTCATAGTATTTTTAATAAATTCCCTATTTGGGAACATTTTTTTTCATAGAGCCAAGTACAACAGGACCTTACCAAGGTCAAATATGGAAACCAGCAAACCAGATGGAAGTGATAACACCTACTCAAGTCTCTGTCTTACTGAAAGCAAAGAAATCTGGAAGCCAAATAAGCATGGTTAAAAGACTGGCCCTGGAATCAGGAAACCTAGAAATGTTCTAGAAATTTTTTTTTTTTTTGAAACCTAAAACTGTTATTTCTAGACTGTGACCTTAAAAAATTTACTTCACTTTTCAAAGCTTCAGTTGCGTTGTAAAATGGGGATAACAGTGTTATTGAGCTCCTTGGATAACAAGTGTTATCTTGTGAGGATCAAAGGAAATGATACATGAGAAGTGCTTATCAGTGGCCCTCGGCTGGCATAATGCTCAATAAATGATAACTTCTGTTGCTATTTTTATTCCTAGCTAATTAAACATAGTAGTTTTGGTAGTTGTAAGCCCAAGCAATGTTCAAGGAAAAGGGACCAAAATAATGGCACAATAAATTTTAGAACTCTTAAAGAAATTATTATACGGGGGATATTAGTAATAAGTGTAATAAGCCCTAATCACCTCACATGTTAATATAATGCTCCATTAAAGTTATTAATAATCATTAATGTTAATTGTATTTTAGAGTGAACTCTGCCAAGGTAATCAGAACTGTGAAGTCATACATAATAAATATCTAAAACATTATAAAAACTTGTGAAATAACAGTATTGATGTACATATAAATGGTTCCTTGAAAGTAACTGAAGATAATCACTATAATTTGCATATTTGTAAATGCATTTCTATATTTTAGTGTCCAGTTATTCAGAACTGTTAAAAAGATACCTACTTCTCAATAAATTGTTACCATAACCATCCCTCACTGAGATGCTTTGCAACCATGGTATTTTCAACAGGACAGGGATCCAATAATTTGGGAGTGTGGTAGGCAATTCTGGAAATGGCTAACCAAATGAACTTTTGCTATGACTCTAATATTAGATATTCCTATTTATCTATTCTGTTTCCAGTCTATTTACTGAGTTTCAGCCATCCAAGGCCAAGGTAGGAAAGGAGGCATTCAACGCAGGGCCAGACTTTAGGGGAATAACGGGCTACATAAATAATTCTAATGCTTGATGAGCTGTGGTAAGTGCCTTATGAAAGGGACAGCTGAAGTGCTCTAGGGAGGAAGAGAAAATGCCATTCCAGTTGAATCCTGAAGCACCAGTACTATAAAGACCTGTGAGTGAGCAGGTGGTGACAGCAGGGAAAGAATCTGGAAAGTAGATAGAGCACCAGCAAAAAGCAGAGAAGGAAAACACAGGTGACCATTGGGGAATGAATAAATTTATTTCAATTTAATTAGATTGGAACAAGGGGTTCATGTGGATTAAAGTCTGAGGAATGCTAAGGACCATACATCGTACCCCACAGGATACTCAAAGTTAAGGCCAGGGAGAAGACAGGGAAGCCACAGAGGGGACTACAAAGAATCAGGAGGAAAAGTGGGAAAGAAGGATAATGTGGTGTGACAGCCAGAAGAAGAAAAAGTGGCAAGCTAAAGATAGCTTCCAACAATGCCAAATCCCCAGACAGGCAAAGCAAGAACCGAAGAGCGTCCACTGAACTGGAGAGGTAGGCCATTGTCGGTAATCTCAGCTAGAACAGATGTGGAGATATGAGGACATACGTATGTCAAAGTGCAGCAGGTGGGGAATGAAAGGGAGAGTTAGTGAATGCAGGTGAGCCTAGAAGAGATTGCTTTTAGGACACCTGGTGACGAAGAGAAAACTGAAAGCACAGTATAAAGGGCCTGGAAGAAGATGCCCACTGTAGGGAAAAAGAGGACAGGAGATGGGAATGAGCATGGGGTGAAGCTGGCAGGACGAGAAGCCAGCAGAGCTAGCCCCTTGGCTGGAAAAGGGAAGAAGAATCAGGCAGGGCAGCTAGCCTTCTACGGAAAAAAAAAAAATGTGCCATGTGGAAAACAGAGGAGCAAGAGAACTGAGGAAGCAGGAGATGAATTCTTGTTGGGATGATCTCAATCTGAGGTCCCTTCAAGCCTTATTTTGTAGGTCCACAATCTCTAAAGTAGAATCAGGGCATCTTGAGACATTACAGATATTTGCTATTCATTTTCAAGGCCATGCTGCAGTTTACGCATGCATTACATGTGCTTAAACTTTATAAAAATTAGCATCTTTGTAACACTTTGAGATTTGGAGTGACAATAACAATTATTTTTATTACTTAGAAATACAGAGCTTCTCTTGTAGTATAGTACTTATAAGGCAATGAAACTTGAGACGTTGCATATTTATCTTTTGCAAAAAGATAGATACTCAAAACTTGCTGGGCTTTTCTTTATTGAAACATGTTCTTTGCTCAGATCACAGGAGGCCATGCTCAATTGGTGTTCCTACTTTAGTCTCCACTTTTCTCAGCCTTTCTCCCTGAAGCTTCCTCATCTTGCCGATTTCTCAATATTGACATTGCTAACGAATTTCCTATAACCTCTCTTCTTGTCCATTTTAACTCATTCCAAAGGAGATCTCTTCCAATTTAATTTTTAAAAAAGATTTTATTTATTTATTCATGAGAGACAGAGGCAGAAACACAGGCAAAGGGAGAAGCAGGCTCCTTGCAGGGAGCCTGATGTGGGATTCGATCCTGGGACCGGGGATCATGCCCTGAGCCAAAGGCAGATGCTCAGCCACTGAGCCCCCTGGCATCCCATCTTCCAATTTTATGACTTAAAATGTCAGTCTACATGACTTCCGTGTTTGTATTTCTACCCTGGGCTTCTTCAAAACTTGAGTTTTGGATATTCAACCACTTATTCAACATCTCCTCTTTAACCATCTCACATATATTTCTGAACACGTACTGTGTGCTAGGCACTAGTTTCAGCACTTGGAATACACAATTGACCAGACAAAAAAGTCTCTGCCATTATAGACCTTACATTCCAGTGGAAGGAAGCTGAGAAATAGATGATATGCAGAATAACCAAGTAAAATATGCAGAATGTTAAAAAATGTTAAGTGTTCTGAAGAAAAAGGATTGTGCTAAGTGGGTGGAGGATGCTGGGGCCAGGAGAGGTGGCATCAGGTTGCAATTTAATTTAATTTATTTATCTGAGAGAGAGAAACATAGATAGTAAGAGAGCATAGGCAGGGAGGATAGGGAGAAGCAGGCTGGGAGCTGGGCAGAAAGCCCAATTCAGGGCTCCATCCTAGGACCCTGAGATCATAACCTGAGCCTAAAGCGGACAATTAACTGAATGAGCCACCCAGGCGCCCCCAGGTTGCCATTTTAAATAGGGTAGTTAGGGTAGGCCTCAATGAGAAGGTGACATTTGAATGAAGATGAGAGAGAGGAGGAAGAATGAGTCACAAAGAAAGAACAGTGAGTGCAAAGGCCCTTAGGTCGAAGCATGTCTGGTGAAATCAAGACCAGTGTGAGCTGTGGCTGTGCCAGAGCAAGTGGGAGGATAGAAATACTCATTCTCCATCCCTCTACCTTCTGTTTCTCCAAAACACTGTTCATCTCCTGGCCTATTGTGTTTATGTATTTTTTCATTTATCTATTTTATATTTTTGCTTACCTACTCTTCCAGAATGTGAGCTCTGCATGGACAGGGATGTTACACATTTTAGTTCACTACTATATTCCCAGTTGCTAAAAGTATCTTGCATATAGTAGAAATGCAGTTAAGTATTTGTTGAGTGAATGAATAAATCAGAAAGAAAATGGCAATATGGTAGAGTTGTCTCTGCTTCCAAACTGAAAAATTGGGGTATTGCTGTAGTCACAGGCTATTGAGGGCTAGAAACTAATAAAATTACATATTTTTATTAGAATATGAATGTACCATAAACCCTAGAAGGCTAAAAGGAAAAGTACAAATATATAAATATTATTAGGGAATATTTCTAGATAATATGAATTGGATTGAGTTTTTATTGGTTTTGTATTTTTTATATTTAATAAACATATATATTAAAGAATGATAAAAAAATAAATATATATACCCTAAACCTGTGATATTTGCTGTATTGATTTGAACTTTTGAAATAGAGGTGGTTAGTGTATATTAAAGCTTTGCTTTGGGATTTTATTATAATTTTTGGTTCAGTAGACTGTAATTGTGGTATCCCTCCACAAGCCACAATTTAATGAACCTGAAGCCTCATTTCTAGGACCAAAGAGGATTGGGAAACCTGGAGCTCGATAATGCTGTTTTGTTTCATTAAATGTTCTCACTGTCTGTGTGGAAATAAATGTGACTTGTCCCTGACAGATGATAAAAGGCAGCAGACATCATTAGTGTCCATCACATGACTCCTGACACCTACTGGAGAGAGGGCCTCTGTTTGCTCATGATCAGAGGTAAAATCTTTCTACAGATTGATTTGAAATTGCTTCTTAACTTCAATGTTCAGATCTAGCCATGAAGCCAAGAGTGGCTTCCTATTCCAACCTTAAAAACCTTCTTCTGAGGTTTCAAATCATTTCAGCTCTGTATTTCAGGATGTTTCAAGGGGCAGCAATGTTCACAAAGGAAGAAGGCTCCGTGGAATGCTTTATTAGAATTTCAAAAAAGTGCCATCTCTCGAACTGCTCATTACTAGGAACAACCTGATGCCAAGTAATTTATGATTATTAAAACATATAATTTGCATATAAATTAAAAGAATTAATAAATAGAGATTACAAGAATGTGTTATATTTCCTTATTGTTTGCTGCTTTAATTTTTACATGTACTAAAATAAAGAACATAATGGGTAAGTTTTCTTTTGTGTTTTTACAGAGAAGGTACTGAGAAAAATATGAATTGGAGAAATTACTCAGTTTCTATTATTTCATAAGAATGTGTTCTCAGAGAGGTATTTCCCTTAAAACATGGCTTCTTTTAAGAAATTGAACTATATTTTAATTGTTTCAGAAGATATTTCTGAACATTTATTCCAATGTAAAGATCTTTTTTAAAAAGATCTATAAATAACCCAAATGTTTTGCTTTAAATATATATAATAACATTCTTCTTCCATCAATAAATGATAGTAATAATAACTAAATACTTAATATTTATTAAGAAACTATTATGTGTATATTAATATGCTAGGTACTGTGGTAAAATTGAAACTACAAGACCACTCCCCTCGAATTATGGAGTCCAGTTAGGGACATGCAACTTACACACAAAAAATTTAAATTAAAAATATAATAAAACCTGTTGAAAACAAATCCAAAGTGACCTTATACTTTTAGCCTAGAAAATAGCCAATTTCAAACTCTATTTCCAAGGAAATTCTGGGACTGGAAATAATGGTGTCCTCCTGAAACCAAATCTCTCCTTAAGTCTTCCCCCAAAATGATAATATCAAAATACAGTACAAATAAAACCCCAATGACTGATGTCTTTAGCTTTACTAGGAAGTAGAAAATATCATGATCAAATTACCATAGAGATATAAACACCACATTCCAAATGATTGCCTGGGCCTGTAGATGCCAAACATAGGGAAAAGGAAGCTTAAGAGATACCATTAAAAAGGAAAGGAAAGGAAGACACAGACAAACCAAAGACCTCAGAAAAAGAAAGTACAATGCTAAGTGGCAAAATCTGGCATCTAATATTTGGAAGTTCATAATATCAGCTACAGGAAAGAGGCTGGAAAATGAGTTGTATTGAAAAAGTCAGCAGCTTCAAAAAGCATTGCTTCCTGGAGACAGTCCTAAAAGTAGAGAAAATATTATGCCCTTGAGGATGTAGTGTAAGTGAGAAAGAAGAAACTAAGAGGGGACTATTGAAAATCTTTCAGGAATAAAAGAGACCAAGACATGTCCATTCTCTGTCTCCCCTACCGCTAGGGCATTCATATAAGAAATAGGCCTTACTATACTGACTGAAGGGGCACTCCTGAGCTACTGACTCTACCCTCAAAGTACCGATGGATAGGAAAAAAAAAACTTCAAGCTAACTACATACAAAGCTAATGGAAGATGGAAACAGAAAATTCAAATAAAAATACTTCAGCCGATGAAATGCTCCCTACCAAAGAAGAACAGAAAAGCAAGAAAATAAAAGAAAAATCCACAAAACAGTAGACAATTTTTCACTGAATTGAAAAACCTCAAATAAGAAGTTGGAGTTAGATATTGATATACAGATATATGCATAGATGTAGATATTGATATAAATAAGAATCAGAAATTTTAAAACTAAGCCCATAAGTGAGAAAAAAGAAAGTAAATAATTAAGAGTTAATTGATCTCAGTAAACAAATTAAAGAAAAAAAAAAAACAATATCCATCTCAGAAATAAAGAATAAATTAAAAGGTATCCAAGATATAATAGATTCGAGTGAAACTGAATAAGAGAAGAAAAGCAAACAAACAAACAAACAAACAAAAAAACAAACCAAAAGGATAAACATGAGATAAGGTAACAAGTAAAATGGTCAAAGAGAAAACGGTTGAAATAGAAGATACGCAAAGAGAGTTCAACATACATATAATTGAAGTCTTTGAAGAAGGAAAACAAAATGTGCTATAACTGATATATAAAACTATAATCAAAGACAATTTTTCAGAACTAAGAAAAGTAACCATTTTACAGATTCAAAGGGCCCACTGTGAGTCTTTGAAAACTCAGAAACAAACTTCGAGCACATATCCTGGAGAAACAGTATGAATTTAAAGACAGAAAAACATTCAGGGTATACAGACAATAAAATTGATTTACTTACAATCACTATTTAAAAAAATAGGCTGGCAACAAACTTCTCAAGGGCAACATACAAAACAAAGCAACAATGGAAAAGAGTCTTCCTTGAAGATATTCAAGGAAAGAACTCGCAAGCCAAGTATTTTAGAAACAACCAATTTCCCCTCAAGTGGCAAAGCAATAGAAAAACACTTTTAAAGGTTTATGAATCTACAGAATACTTTACACACGGGCCTTTCCTTGTTTGGATGAGCTTCACTTAACTAGGACATAACTTGAAGAACTCTGGCAAAAGAAATGATGATAAGCATTTCATATATTTAATTTTAGAATTAAATGTAATAATTAAATACATAAAAGGAGGGTAGTAGCATGGGTGGAAGGAAGAATATTGTGAACATATTATGGTTACATATGATATACTCTGCCAAATTAGAAAGAAAACACCTTGAAATAGAAAGAAAAGACAAAGAAGAAAATAATATTACTGACTATTTTATAGGCAATGGATAAGAATCAAGGATATCATCTAAGACTGACAGTCTACAGAGTAAAACATTTTTTGTAAAAATGTTTTCATATGCAAAAAAATATATAAATATGAAACCTCTCAATAAAATGGCAATGTTTAAAAGTACCAAAATAATCTTTTTTTAAAAAAGTAGAGATATATCAGAGAAACACAACACATATAACAAAATCAATATGGTAATTAGTACATAAAATTATACACACAATTGATACCAATATATTAACCACATCAAAAAATGTGAATGGGCTTGACTCATCCATTACAAGAAAAAAATTCCTAGTTGGCTCATAGAGTAAATATCAACTCTATAGTTCCACGCAAGAGGCTCACCTTGCATACAGTGTGTCAAAGGTTGAAATTAAAGGTGTGGGAAAAAATTTATCAGGAAAACAAAACTATGAGAAAGCAGGAATTGTGATATTGACATTTTAAAAAAGTAGAATTCAAGCCAAAAAGTACAAAAAATTCTCTAGAATGTTAGAAGCCAAAACTCACAATAAAGATATAATAGCTATGAATATCAATATATCAAATAACAGAGCAACTACGTTCAAAAAGCAAATACTATAGAGGATGCATGAACAAATAAATACCTAATAATAAAAAACCTTAATGTACTAATCTCAATATAGGGTAAATCAATGGATGAAAAATAAGTAAAAATGTCGAAGATCTGTACAGCATAAGGCAGATTTTGTGTACTTATATATTGAACATAATACTATAATAAAATACACCACTTTTTAAAGTGCACATGAATCTTTCACAAAAAGGAATTCTAGATTAGGTAAAATAGAAAACATCAGCAAGTTCCACAAAATAGAAATAATGCAAACAACTGATTACCGTGCAGTAAAACTTGAACTCAAAAACTAAAACTTAAATACCAGGCTGTTCTACCTGTAGAACAGAAATATATAATATATATATTACATATATATGTTAATTAATTAATTAATTAATATATATTATATATATTACATATATATGTTAAATTTCTACTAAATAATTCTTGGATTAAAGGGAAAATGCAAACAATAAGGATGGGATAAGAACAACATCAAGTATCTATTTACAGATGACAGCAGAGTTTCCTTGGAAATTTTTAGAGAATCAATGGTAAAACTAATGCAAAACAATCAAGATGATCAGGAAACTGAAATTTTTTAAAAATTTTTATTTATTTATGATAGCCACACAGAGAGAGAGAGAGGCAGAGACACAGGCAGAGGGAGAAGCAGGCTCCATGCACCGGGAGCCCGATGTGGGATTCGATCCCGGGTCTCCAGGATCGCGCCGTGGGCCAAAGGCAGGCGCCAAACTGCTGCACCTCCCAGGGATCCCAGGAAACTGAAAATTTTAAAGTGAAACATCTTTATATACCCTTTTAAAAAGGCAAAAAGGTAAAACAGACAGACAATAGCAAATGTCAGTAAGCTGGGCACTAGCTGCATGAGTATTTCTTTTATTTATATCTCTCAACAATACACATGTACACACACAGGCTTTTAAAAAATGTTGTTTTACATTCTAAAATGAGAAAATGGGGGCTCAGACACTGCTTCCATGAAAAATAATTTATACATTTAAGTTTCTAATAACTCTAAGAATTATGTATCTGTTTCTCAGGCTCGTTATTTAGCTACCTACATATGAAATTTCTCTGGCTGCACTGAATGGGTTTTGTTGAATGAAGAATGGGTTTTGTTGAATGAAGAAAAGAGGAGAGAGAGGAGAAGAGAGGAGAGGAGAGGAGAGAAGAGGGAAAGGAAAGGAAAGGAAAGGAAAGGAAAGGAAAGGAAAGGAAAGGAAAGGAAAGGAAAGGAAAGGAAAGGAAAGGAAAGGAAAAGAAAGGAAAGGAAAGGAGGAAGGAAGGAAAGAAAGAAAAGAGAAAGAAAGAAGAAAAGAAAGGAAAAGAAAAAAGAAAAGGAAAGAAGGTAGAAGGGCCATCCTTTCCTGCTTTAGGAGTTTAGTCTCACAGTGTGTTGAAAAAAATTCTAGATTGTTTGATAACATCAACATCTTAAAGTCCTTCTCCCTTTCCTTTGAAAAAAGAAACCCAGCAAGTTTGCAGTAACACTAGGGATTTGAGCAGCAGGTGGGTCCAGCTCAGGCATGTCTGTGTTTTCCTGTGACCTCCCCCACCACCACCACCACCACCAAGCTCCAGGCGGAGTACTGGATTTGAGTCACAGTGAGTATAGACTAGGAGTGCTGGGAGTTAACAAAAACTAAATACCTCTGAGAAAGGACTTGAAGTACCTGCCAAGAAAGTCCTGTCCATACCTCCCCACGTCTACCTTGTTCTCGATGCCATGATGGTGGTCACAGCTCTAGGACAGTGGTGGTGCTCAGTGCTGCAGCTGGGGACATTCTGACGCCAGGGGACATTTGGCTATGGCTGGAGACATTTTTGGCTGTAACACCCATTGGTTTGAATCCTTGGGAGCTTCCCGGGTGAAATCTGAGGCAGGCCCCAGACCCAGCTGGCAAGGCGACACTGAAGGAACCAGAGCCCCACAACATGTAGGTGGCAGTTTCATAAACGAGGAAACAAGCACAGGTCGTGTCTGGGTGGCGGGGCTATGAAATCTTACGTTTATAGAGAGGCCTTACCTGGGTTCCGTCAGTGTGCGGTCCACACCACTCTGTCAAGTTGCAGCCTTGAAAAGTGACCCTTAGGGCTGTGCAAACCTGCAGCGGGTGGAACCACGTTCCAAAGGCTGGGGTGGGCCTGAGGGGCCTCTGCTTGCCCACTGCTCCCCGGGCTGCGGGCTGCAGGCTGCTCAGGGGTCCACCAGTGGTCATATCCTCTTGATGACGTCCCCCAACTATAAGGAGGGCAGGAGCAGGTGCTGCTGGCATGAAGTTGCATGCTAGCACCTAGGTAGGCTGCAAAACCTCCTACAGTTCACAGGAGGGATCGCCACAGCATGGAATTACCTGGCCCAAAATGTCAATCAGTAATGCCCAGGTTGAGAAATCCTGTTCTACGGAATGAGGTGTAGCACCTAATCCAACATATGGACTGAGGAATAAGCCATGGGTCTAGTGCAGTGCTTGGAGTTCGAAATAAAGCAATAAAACCCAGAGTTCCTTCCTTAAAGATCTCAGGGCCTGGTTAGGAGGTGCATAAATGGATAATCATGGAAGAAATTCTATAGAAGAGGACAATCACCTAACAGCCTTGGGTGGGCAGGGCTGGGGGCTTCTAGGGGGAAAGTCCAGCGATTTATCTGGGAACACATAAATCTTGGGAGGATAGATATGCAGGCATTTTTCCAGATTAATAAGAGAAAATGAAAAAAAATGGCTTTAGGCCGAGGAAGGGAAGAAGGTTAACAATGAGACCGTCACTATGTCTGCAGGTCACATGTCATGAGAGCAAGAGTATCAAGTTTGCTTTCTCGTTCTTAATGTTCGTGGATTTGTTGCAAGCACAAAGTACAGTTCTACCCTATGGCGAATGCTCAATCAATACTTTTTTGGATGAAAATGAATAAATTTAAATATCAGTTTCTTTCTGAAACATTCTAAATTTCTCCCTATGAAAAAAGCAGAGCTGCCTTTTCCCAGGCTACTTACACTGGGTAGAGATGGGGAATTTGAAAGATGACTTTTTAGTACTTGATAGGTGCTTAATGGTTATTAAATGAATGAAAAATAGAAGAACGTAGTGGGAAAAAAAAAAGACAGATTTATCAGGTGTCTGCACTCACGATATAGCTCAGTAAAAGTCTTTTTAGTCCTCTCTGCAGAATGGAGATGGAGTCACTCAATATAAAGAGGTAAAAATCACTTATAATCTAATATCCAGAAATGCTTACTTCTTTTAAAGAAGTAAGCACTCATATAGGTACACATGTATGTACATACACATTCAAGCAAAATAGAATCCTATCACACGTATCCTACTTTTAAGTGCTTCTTTACCTCTCTCCATATCAATAGATATTAAAATATACTATTTTAATGAATTCATCACATTTTATTTAATAGATGTAACACAGTTTGTTTAAAAAGACTTGTGTTGGACATTTACATTGCTTTCAGGTTTTTTGAAGTTATGAACAAAGCTGTGGTTAATGTACTTGGGTGCATTTTTGCACACTACAGGCGTTATTATCTTGAAAGAATTTCTAAAGATATATGGAAGCAACTAAAGTAAATATGAAATTTTAGACTTTTAAAGTACACTGCAAAAGTGCCTTCCAGAAAGTGTGTGAGATTACCATTCCCCCAAGCAGTATATGAAAGAGACTGTTTCCTCACATCTTTAATTAACACTGAGTGCTGGGCTGTGTGTTAGATTTTAATTTAATGTGTTATAATCCAACAGTATTTCCTTTATGATTTCTGACTCATGAATCAATGCCTAGAAATAATTTCTGTACTGGAAGATTCTAAAAACACTGTAGTTTCTTCTAATATTTTATGATTTTTTTCCATTTAGAAATAATAAATTCCATTAGAAACTAATCTTGTTTTAAGCCATGTTATAGGCATCTTTTAATTTCCAGATGGATACTCAAATTTTTAATATATTTAATATATAATCTATCTTTTCATCTTCATGACTTACAGGATACATTAAGTGAATCTTTATATTTGGATCCATTTCCAGACTGTACATTTTATTGTTTTGTCTACTTTCCTTGACTATGAGATTATTTTAATTATTTTAACTTTATAATACACTTTAATATCTGGTGGATAAAGGTTCTCTTTCTGTTTCCAATTTAGAAGAAAGTTTAAATTTGTACAATATTGAATCATCTCATCCAGGGACACAGTTGGTCTCTTTTTTATTAAAGTTTGATTATCTTACCCTGTAAGGTCTTTTTTCCAATGAAGACTCTTCATATTTCTTGCTGATTGTTTTTCTAGACAATTCATAATTTTGATTGTGACTGTAAGATATATCTTTTATATTATGATATTTAGCTATTATAATTATTAGGTAGATAGAGCTACTAATTCTTATATATTTTCCATTGGATCATGTTATATAAATTTAACTCAATATCTTATTAGTTTTCCAGCTAATCATATAATCTGTAGATATTAGTCTTTTCCCACATTTACCACTTATTGTTTTAAAAATCTGACTACATTGGCTGTCACTTTTGGAAAAATGTAAAATCATATAAAAGCATAAGACTTTCATGATTTTAATAATAATATCTCTAATATAAAGCATGATAATGGAATTTGTGTTCCAGTACTGAAAAGAATGATGTTTGCAACGGGTTGAAACACATCACAGGTGTAAAATCTATGGCTTTACAATGATAATAAAAGCAACAACAGGAACAGCAATGGGAAATCTCCATTGATCACTAGTAAAGAGTACTAATCTATTGCTCTGAAATTTGATAAAGGGAAAGATTCAAGTATTTATCTTTCCTTCACTGTTAGGAGCCATGTTTTAAGGTAACCAAAAAGTTAAGTTTTTTTTTTTAATTATTTCACTTAAATGCTGAAGAAATGATAGAAAATTATCATTCTGGGGTGCCTGGGTGGCTCAGTCATTTAAGCGTCTGATTCTTGATCTCTACTCAGGTCAGGATCTCAGCGTCCTGAGACCAAGCCTTAGGGCAAGCTCTGTGCTGGGCATGGAATCTGCTTAGGATTCTTTCTTTTCCTCTCCTCCTGCCCCTCCCCGCAAGTGAAGTTCTCACTTGTGCACTTGCTCTCACCCTCCCAATTAAAAAAAATAAGTAAAATTTAAAAAAAAATTATCATTTTGTAATGCCTCATGATATACTAGACCTAGGGAATAACCATAAACAGATGCTAAAAGCTTCAGGCAAAATGTTTGATATAAACCGTATTTTGGAGGGAATTGGGTTACTAGCACATGACCCACTGGTAAATTTCAGCATCGCTACAATGAGACTAGAGATTATGGGTCTCATTAAGTACTATGACTTTCTATTGCCTTAAAAACAAACAAATAACAATAACAAAACTATCTGGATCTAATCTAGCCTAAGATCTAACTACTAGTTTACAGAAAATATGAAAAAAAAATGAGGTATAGGGGAGCCTGGGTGGCTCAACAGTTTAGTGCCTGCCTTCAGCCCAGGGTGTGATCCTGGAGTCCTGGGATCGAGTCCCACATCAGGCTCCCTGCATGGAGCCTGCTTCTCCCTCTGCCTGTGTCTCTGCCTCTCTCTGTCTCTTATGAATAAATAAATAAAACCTTTAAAATAAAAGAAAAAAGGAGGTATAAAATAAATAACAAAATGAAAATAGCCAAATCTAGAATATTGGACATTTAGGAAGACAAATAATGTGGTTTCTTCAACAAATCAATAGCGTTAAAGACAAAGAGATTTGCTACAGAATAAAAGAAATTTAAGAGGTTTACCATCAAATGCAGTACAGATCTTGACTCAAAAATCTATTATCTATCCATATAAATAGATACCTTGAAAACAATTAGGGATGTTCTAAGATGGACTAGTAGTAAATGATATGAAGAAATAACTAATCCTATTAGCTGTAATAATAGCTTCCTGAGAATTTATTATGAGAAAAAAGACAACAAATAAACAAAAAGTAAAGGTTCTTCTCAGAGATGTATACTGAGATATTTATAGGTAAAATGTCACCTTCTTTGAGGTTCACTTTAAAATACCTCAGGTTACAAAAAAGAGAAATGGGGGAAATGAGTGGCAAAATATTGGTAATTGTTGACTCCAGGTGATGGGTACACTGAGGTTCATTATACTCTTCTCTCTAGTTTGTGTAATGCAGGTGGTTGGTAATAAAAAAGAAAGGGCTAAGGAGTGAGAGGTGGTGGGAAAAATAGATGAGGATCAATCTTGATTCTAAGCAAAAGAGCAGAGGTAGTTAATACGGTGAGTACATAGTTAAGAATGACTTGATGTACAGTGAGGTTCACACAAACTGAGAAAGGAAATGTTAAAGATTGCCTAGAGTGTGGAGCTGGGGTCGGGAGAGGAGAAGTTGAAAGGTAGAAAAGGGAGCAAGGGTCCTCAAATAAGATGCCTACAAGGGCGTTGGCTATCTGGATCACCAATGTTTGCGAACTCGTGTAATAAATGATTGTTTATGCCTGGATTATTTCTCTGTGATCTACCAACTTCTCACACGCCAGTGCTTCGTGCAAAGCATCCTATTGCTGCTAAGACTGTGACCTCCTTCTCATGGACATTACAGCCAGAGTTCTATCTCAGCATGGTTTATTTATAAAACCATCTCTTAAAAAACTAATAGCTGCTGCAATGTAAGAGATGTACCGTGTCTTTAACCTCACTTTACAAATATGAAAACAGAAGAAAAACCCTCTAATTTTCTTTTTGTGTGTGTTACCCTAGGATGTACAGAGAAGGCAATCCAATGAAAGACCTACCTTGTCACATTCAGTAGAGCAACTGCAGTAGCAATTTGTTACAAGCAGATGGATAGCTGAATGCTAAAAAGGATAATAAACTAGAACGAAATTAGATATTGAAATCAATTTCTTTTAGGCTTACCATGAAACTTCAGATTTACACAATTGTATTTGAAGAAGTCAGAAAAAAAAAAAAGGCATACTAAGATGGGTGCCCATGAAAACAGAACTTTACACATGCTATAGCCTTTATAGTCACCATTTACTTGGTTGGTTCAAATATTTATAGTTCATTGTTATGACTGCCAAAACTGGCAACCACAAGGATTGTTGTCTCAATTAGGACAGTAAACAGATTGTCTCTTTTTTTAATGAAAAAATCTAAAATGTAATACTTCACAGTTTAACATGTTTATTCATCTAAACGAGCTAAAAAATAATGGTGCGACATCTGTTCGAGAGGCATTGGTACCTCAAATTTTGGCTGCCTCCCCACCAATTTGGTTGTTGTTTTAAAAAATGAAGAATAGGAGGGGGTACTGTCATCAAAAAATCTTCTGGCATGTAAAGTATCTTATTTTTCTTGAAATAAGGATCTCATGTCTGTTGCTAAGGATAAAAAAAAATTAAGAATGAGGCACTATGTTGAATAGGGCAGCAGTTCAATTGTTTTAAATGAATTTACTGGCCCATTGTGGATATTTCCACACTGGTATAATTCTTTGAGTGACTCTCCCAGTTTCCTTCATACTTACCTGCATCACTAACATACAAAATAAAATCGTAAGGATGTTTCTGTTGGCACTGAATTCATCTGCTAGTTTTTTTCCTTCTTACTGTGGGTTGCACTGATTCTAGATATGATGTCAGTGAAACAAAATCTAGCAAACATCATTCTATCCAGGCTGCATTGGAGCAATTCTAATAAAAGAAGGCAGTGCTGCTAAGGGAGAAATGGTAGGAATCTCCCTAGAGAAGCCCAAGGTAAGTGCACTTATCTTAGATAGTCTCTGACTCAACAACCTTACATTATGGATGAAATACATGAAAATTCTCTAAGTTTAATTTCTACAAGTTTTATTTCTGAAGCCCATCTAAATAAAGCATAGTTTACTGGATTATCATTGACTATATTGTTTTAGAATCTGGAAAATATACTGCTTGAGCATTCACGTAAATATAAGCATAATGACAATTTAGTTTTATTTTCATTGGGTATGAGGATATATACTAGGTCAAATTAAAAACAGTGTGGTTTTTAACAATACTAAGATAAAAATAACATATTTGATTTCCTAGAAAAGAGCAACGTCTCTGTTCTGCAGTAAACTTAACACTAGGTGTCTTGATCTTAAAAAGGAACAGGATGAAACATATATTTGTCCCAGAACATTCGATGATCATAAATGCTAAACACTGAGTTGATTAATATAGTGATTTCTAAGTTTTATTTATTAAATGCAAATAATTTTTGATCATCTGTTACATGTAGCAACTGTACCAGATTCTGAGAGGACTAAAAGAAATTAACTTAAATTTTGACATGCATTTATTCAATATGTGCAGATCACTATGCTACTGGAATTACAGAAATGAATAAGAACATAGTTTCAGGATCTTGCAATCATTGGTTGGGGTAGAAGTATTTCAGAAAAATTGAAAAAACAGAAAATCTTCAAGTATGTGCCACTTGAAAACAAACTCTCCATGGGTACAATGATAGGTTTTTTGTTCATTTGCTTGAAAAGAAATCCTGGATGAGGTTCTATTTTTTACAGTATCTCCTCTCAGGTGAATCTATAGATGTTTATTTTGCACGCAGAGTAAGAGCCAGTAACTCTTCTAGCTCCATTCACAGTACCCCACAGGCTGTATGTAAACTCTGCTGCATTAGCTGAAATTGATCCTGCAGAGCATGTTAACAAATAGATTCTAACATTCTGAAAAGTCCTTATAATTTTTCTGTTTTTTGTCTTCTGAATCACTCTGAGCAGTGAATTACTGGAGGAGAAAAACCCACACCTAAAATGTGTGTCTGATGCCAGTCTTAGATTTTTGTCAGACACTAGTCACTATTCAGAAGTGTGGTCCCCTGAAAATGCAGGCCAGACATTACCTCTCCATCTTCAAAGATTCAAACCAGATTTCAAGCTGGGATTTCTCTACAGGTTGCTTCCCAGTTAATGTGAGTTTGAAAAATTTGCATTTCACGAAAACAGTGTTGTATAAACATATATTGTCTCAGTTTACCTGCTATATGTTAAAATCAGAGTGGGACTTAACGGACTTAACGGTTCTCGGGAGCCATCATAAGTCAACTGCACAAATGAACTAGCCAGAGATTCAGGGTGTCAGTAAAATGAGGTAATCAAACTAGCCTATAATTATACTATGTGTAGATTAATATTTATTACTATCAGAAACAACCTTTTTCCCTCAAGAGAATACCTCAAGAACAGAAGGGAAGAGTAACTTTTTTTTTCAGGGTAATGAATTTTCAGATATCGCTAAGAGCATATTCACCTATTTTAAATACTGTAAATTTGGTTATATTTCACTTGGATAGGTATCTAATAAACAATTATTACATATCTTCTCATTTAAATTACTACTGAAATTAGAAATAATCTCTATTGAATCTGACTGTTTTTAACACCATATGGGAGGTAAAGTAACTAAATGAAAATTGTTCACGTAAATGTGATAGGAGTGGGGGAAAAGCAGTATTTCTTGACATGTGGCATGTCACTCAGGAAAGGAAAAGGCCCATCATATCCAAAATGCCAGCTTGGATATTCCCTTTCCACCCACTTCTCGAACAGACATACCACATGGCATTAAATGCTGCAACCTTTCCTAAAAATGCCACTTGGATTGGTCTGCTGTGGTGAGTGTATAAGAACTCTTGGTCTGTCTCATGTGTTTGTGATTTCAAGGGGTAGGATCCAGTAAATAACACTGGCTAAATTTTGCCCTCAGATGTTTGGCATAAATGATCTGTGAGGATACTGAAACTTTGGGCTGTTTTCACATTGATGAAATAAATTATGCTATTTGAAAAAATTCTGCAGAACATAATGCTACACAGTCCTATTCAACTATTTGCAAAAGTCTCAAAGAATATCGAGGGTATTCATCAAAGCTTTCTTCTCTTGGCAAATATGGAAATAATCTTAACATTTTATTTGCTCTTCATAAGTACAGTATCTATGATATAAAACACTTTGTTGCACATGTTTTAAACTATTAATCTTTTATACATCTTTATATAAGGCAGTAGCTAACAAGTCTGCTGTGGACACAGATTTTCCCATTTTCAAAGCTTTACGTATTTGTGTGTTCTAAAAATACCTTTTAAAAAATCCATTACCCATAAAAATATTGACTCTATTGATTGTTATACTTCAACAAATGCAAAGTACCTTGAAAACTCATGTAAACAAGAAATCACATATGTAATATAAGACATATTATCTTCTTGTATTATTTATTTTTCACGAAACAGTTCTAATTGATTAACTCTCAAGAGACAAAGCGTAATTTTGTAAACCAACTTTGTATTGTTTGGATTTAAGAGACAATCCAAGAAAATGATTCTGAATAGGTAGGACTTCTGTTACTGTTGTGTGGGAAGGAGAAAAAAAATCAAAACACAACTGCACAACTTAATGACAGATTGTTACATATCTCCCTAACAAGAGGGGCAAACTGATACTGCAATCAGCCAGAACAACGTAATTAAAATAGAATTCCAAGTGTATACTAATACAATAATAAGTTAATTAAAATCAAGATCAACTGAACTTTCTATTTATACCAGTTCAGACAGCCCAAGAGGAAAGGAACTCTATTTTACAGACATATGTGACTCTTTGAGCTTCTGTCATCCAGGTGCCATTTCTGATGGAGCACATGTGCACTGAACAGTTGGCAAAGAAGGAAAAAGATTACTGTAGATGTATGGCAGATAGTCTCTCTAATGATATAAAATATGTCTGGAAAGAAAGCAGGGCTTCTTTGTAAAATGAAAAATTTCCCATGACTTTTCATTCCTTCTTAGGCTCTGAATGTGATTTGAAAATGTTTCTGTAAATGAGGATATATACTTTTACTTATGATGTATATGGGACAAAAATAGATTTAGTAATCTGTAAGTGATGGAGTTATACACATAAATTGGCTGAGACATCCGAAGAATTTAGGATCTGTTTTCCATTTAATCTAAACGCACCATGAATAGGTTGCCTGTCAAAGTAGAAAGATTTATAAAAGTATCCAGTAGCATACATTATACTACGCTGCTAGGTAAGGTTCTTTTCTTGATATCCTATGCAACTATTTAAAAAGATGTTTCTGAAAACTGAAAATACCAGCAGAAAGAATCCAAGATGTTCCAGTTTCAGTACTTTAGAAAGTATTGGTCCCAAGGGATACTTTTATAAAATTATTTCCCTTTAATGCACTGATTGCTGTTCAGCTAATCTTCATCTCGTTCCAGATCAGGGTCAACATCTGTGGACAGTCTGAGATAAAAGAAAGCATAGAAAGCCAGTAGAAGGGCCAATATAGCTGCAAGTACGAGGCCAACTTCCTGAGGAGGGGGGAAAAAAAGAAGGTTTGAAATTGATGAAAAGAGATTGGCTCATGTTATAAGTTTCATCAGAGAAAATAGCAACCCAGTTCTATCATCCAGAATAATAATTTGAACCTAATTAATCACATTCTATTTGTTTAACACTTCTTGTCATTAAGTAAAGTAACTTATTTTATACTTAATACCGACTGCAAAAACAAGTACATCAGTGGGCGACTGATTTCTACTATTATTTCTATGCAATTTGTGCTTTTCTAATAGTAAAATCAAACTTCATAATTTTAACATATTTTCATAGTTGGGATATCAAGGTGTTCAGTGCATGCAGTGTAGTTTGTGCCTACATAGTTTCCCTGTTCTTTATTTGAGTATGTTTAACTTTATTTGTTGCTTCAATAAATTTGTTATTAGTTGTAGCTTTTGGACACAGGTTTATCTTTCTTTTTCTAATGGGAAGAAACTATTACAACCAGTTTCTAAATTATGTCTCTGTAAATCTTTATTAAGTATTATTTTGTTGAAACTCTAATTTTTAAACTCTAAATTCTATAGTTCATAATGTAGGGGAACAAAACTGAGTACTCTTCACTCATGAAGCAAGATACAGTATAATTTACCAGAACTGTGAAGGCTGATTCTGAATATTTCATTTGGTGATTTGATGTGGATTATATTAATTATGTTAAAATAGTGGACAAATATTTTACTACATGCATTATGGCAAAAATCCTATTATCTTTTAAAAACTCCATAAACATAATATATATATATATATATGAAGTATACAGTATGTAGTATACACACACACATACACATTAAGGAATGTTCTCAATATTAACATATCATTTGGCTAAAAAGAGCAAAAAAAGAGCAACTAGTGCCAGTTCCATATCCTAAAGAGCCTAATATGCCTTTCTAATTTTCAATTGTGTATCATACCCATTCCTGGCATTGTTTTATGGAGAAGCACTTTATTTGCATTTACATGAATATATTTTACATTTCATCAGAACGTAAAATTATTAATTCAACAGATGCCACCTAATAAACTTTAAAAACATTAAAATAAATTTGGTTTATAATCAACATGAAATTTTTACCTGGGTGCTGAAATCACACATGGGTACCTTATGCAGACATTTTACATTTATTTAGATTTCCAGACTATGAAAAAAAATATTGATAAAAATCATGGGTTTGACAGACTCAGTGTCAACTATTTTTGTAAGGTTTCGTTTTTTAAATCTAATACATCAATTTAATGTCAAATGAAAGTGAATTTTTCTTTGTTGCAGTTGGAACACTTTGGCATCTCAAAAGGGCACGGCAGCATCAGACAGGTTTCATTTATATTCTTATATCCACAGCTGTGCTCCCAGACCCATCTGGTTACACAGCTACTAATTTTAAGAGGATGTAATAAACAAGTGACACACAACTGCAAACTCCATCTGTTCTGTATAGTGGACAACAAAACTGTTCAACAGCAGTCCCCATTCAGACAAGCTTAAAGCAAGAATAAAGTTTTTGTCTTGATTGGAGGCCATCATCCACATCTCATTTGATAATCACCTCTAACTGCTGCTTTCAACTGCTCCTTGCCCTTCAAAAAACTCTGTAATCTTCACTCTACATTTTCAGGATACCCAAGGGCATGAAAACAGGTTTTAAGGGTAGGAAGTAGAGAACATTCATAGAATACAGCTTTAGAGGATCCATTAATTCAATTAAGTCTACTGTGAATATATGGTAGAGGGGGTAGGGCTAAAGACTATTGAATGGGGGAGGAATAGCATCATTTTCTTTTTTAAAAAGTTGAGAAGATGAACACTGTGGGGACTGGATATATAAAGGGTTAAATTAATGATAAAATTTGAAAATACTGCTTTCAGGATGCTGGTGACACTAACCATAAGTTAGAGACCTGTAGGCATTTATGACCCCCCACACCCCCCTGGCCATTTTCAGTTTTACATCTGAAATCACAAAAAAGAAGAAAAATAATGTTTCCAGATGGCTCATCCCAAGAGGTTCTTAGCAGGATCTGGTTGACACTTGAGTATTTTATTTATGTAACAGATAAATTAAATTTTTGATACTTATTCTCTTATTAGATTACACCTTTCAAACAAACCTTTCAAATAAACTAATTAATTAACAAATATGAATTATCTTTTTCTTTCTAAATGTTAGAAAACACGGATATTTACATTCTAAAAAATTTTTAATGATATTACAATTCTTGAAAAATCACCTAATTATTTTTTAAATAGCAATGCAATAGAAAATATTAGTTGTGCAAATATTTCTTAGGTGGCACTAATTATTGGGTCATAAATTATAACATTCTGTTTACATTGGTAAGACATAGGAAATAAAATAGATTCTGAACAGAAATTAATTCCAGATTTTGATCCAGTAATATTCACATCTTATTCTGAATCATTATTGTTCTCTCAAAACATTTTCTATTACTAAACATATGTTTACAAAAAGGCACTAAAAGTCTTTGAGCATAGAGACTGTATTGTGTATTCTTTACATCTCTAGTCCTAGATTTCTCAGTCAATACTGTTGATTTTACATGGTAATGAAATCTGGAAGTTATTTCTTGTATAAATTCTTCCAAGATGATCATGTCTTAGTCATCTCTCTTTCTACAGGTTCTACAACATCATAATACAGCATTTCTAAACAAATAATGAAGGATTAAGATTTATATAATCTATATGTAAAGGATATTAAAATAATGTAATTCTCTGAAAACTTTACAACAGCCATATCACTATCTCCACAGAAAAGCTGAGAACATTTTATGATATATAATATCTAATACAATGCAGACTTAGTTGAAGCGGGGGATCTTGAGGCCGCTGACAGACATCCAAGTGAAGTCTTATTTGTACAAGCCAGTAATGGCTAATTCAAAGAAATATTTTCTCAGCTAACAATTCATAAATGAATTCTATGTCCTGGGTTCAACGTTAAGAGTTTTCATGGTGTTATTTAACGTTCCTGACCACCCTGTGAGGTAATGGCATAACTGTCATCTTGCAAATATGTCAGTGTATACTTAGCTAGATGATGGCAATAGTTAGAGGCAAGAGGAATGTGATCCTAGGCCTCTTTCTTCTATGATCAGTGTTGTCATTGCTGTTATTTTTCTATTCCGTGCAGCTGTTATATTTCTATAGATTTAAATTATTTTAAGAGATAACTATGATTCATTCTAAATATAAGTAGTAAAGTGATAAAAATACTATGATATTATGGTCATCCAGTATCAACTAGATAAGAGTCAAACATGTTTGATGTTCATTAGTCCTTAGTTGTTTCTCTGACATTATCAATATGGATAAAATCACTCACTGGGGAAATTAAACAGCATTAAATGGCAATTGCTGAAAGAAACTTCGTTATTTAAAATCCTATGCTAAAATGACAAGGCAATCAAAGTTTGACACGGCAAACTAATTAGTATGCCAGATTTGAAATGTAAACTACCTCTATGGTTCTGATTCTAAAAAGTTCCATATCATTTTAATGGGCTCTTCATGTAATTTTTTAAGCAAAGTAAACAATGTTTAAAGTTAAGATTTTTATTTTCCATAGGTTTACATATCAAAATGATATGTCAGCTTATTAAAAAAGAGCTTTGTCTGGATGTCAGTCAGAAACTCTTTTGTACATACTTTAAATCATAAATGAAATCTAAGAACTTTTTTCTCATAAAAAAGAAAAGCAAATTCTGTAATATTTATAAAAATATATTAGAAAATTGCACTATATGGTAGATTTATCTCATTCTAAGACAGTCATTTCCTCAAATTAGAATAACAAAAATTATATGAGCAAATGAAAAAGAAAATATGTATATATTAATAAATGAATGGCTGCACCATTTCTCAAATTCTAATTTATAGCTGCTCATTATATTGTGCTACAAGTGGATTTTGCTACCCCAATATCTTTCTTTAAAAAATTCCAAGAGCAAAACACCATATTGTGAGAGATAAAAGTGACATAGTGCCTTGGTGGAAAATTACAAATAGCACTCCTACTACAAGAGACAATCATCAGGTAATTAACTGTAAAACAAAGAAGAAAACCCCTAAGTATGGCTTTTAGAAATATCATGTCATGGAAATAATTTTAAAGATGAATAAAATTTCTTGTGAAATGAAAACTTCAAAAGATGAATCATCTCTCTTTTAAACAAAAAGGCAATTTACTTTTTTTTTCATTAAAAACTGACACATAGCACTAACTGAGGGGAGTGTGTTGTGAAAACATACCGTATCACACGGCAATGCTTGATCAAAATCAGCAATCAGGAGTAAAAAGAAGGCAGTGTTTCGTGATCGTAATAGCAAATTCTGGAAGACAACCAAATATATCATCTGGCAGTTCAACAGCTGTTACAGCCTGGTAGTAATACCTTGGCATTTGTTATAAGCTATAACTTAGAAAAATTGATTTTTCATCTGCCAGATAAAAACCAAAATCTTCTTTTAACATTTTAATATTTCAATAAAGTATATATACTAATCGCTTTAATTTTATACATTTGACAGTACAACTGTCAAGTTAATTTTTGTATTTATACTTTGATTCACCTCGAAATACTTGGCAAAAAAATTGACATGAGTAATAATGTAAATGTAATTCTGTTGAACTTCATTGTGCTAGCACATTGGATTAATATCTGCTTACATCATTCTCAGATCCATTTATCCCTCCCTAAGCAGTTAAAACACTGGTTTTCTAAAAGAACAAGTTTGGAGACATCATTAGAATTTCATCATAGAGAGTACTGACAACAATAATAATACACAGAGTAAAATCATACATATTAATGACCTAAGTATGTATAATTATAAATAAAACTTTAATAACCATAAGATCAAATGTATTGAAAATAAAAGAAGTTTTTGATTCAGGCCACATAAATCACTGAAAATTTTGAACAATATTTACAGTAGCTAGAGAAAAAATAAATTGCAACTTTAAATAGAACTGGCTCTCTTATGTGACATTGTGTTTTATTTTAAGACCCGGTAAAAATCTCAGGATTAGAATGATGTTTCCCATTAAGTAAACTCTTTATAAAAACCTTCAATTCTGGCATTGACTTTGATTTTGAAATGTCATAAAACATTTAGCATTCAACATTTATGCAATCCGGTTTTAGAAAATGAAATGGCATGCATATATCAAATTTTAAAGTTACCAAATACAGGTACCTTTATGCCTATTGCTGTTTTCTTTGCTTCTGCTTTTAATTTGGTTGCTCGTAAAATAGGTTTGGTTTTTTTATAATCTTGTTTACCTAGAAAGAAATAATTTCAGGCAATAAACTACGCATATATATAATTCAAGTTTAACAGCCATCTGAAATGTCAAAGAATGTTTAAATACAGTAAGACGGAGACACAGAGCTGCAAAGTAGCTCCCAGTTATGGAAGTCATAAATGTGTCACACTAAGGTCAATTTCTCTCTTAATTTTTTTCCAGGAAGAAGATATGACAGACATCTTTGATTCGGTGTGTAGTGAAGAGCTAGAAAGATAAAAGCTTATTTTAGAGAGTAAGATGTTTAAAGTAAAGACAGTGAACCTTTTGGAAGCATTTAAAAACAAATGGGTAAATGAGTATTTACAAGATCCCATTAATAGGTAAATTAACTTTATCACCCTACATGAAGAATAAGAGTTCATTATACACTTATTTTATTAAGAATATGTAAAATATCCAAATAATCAACTTGAGGGGATATCCTCAAGTTTTCTGTAATACTTAACTTTTTGTCACTGAATTCATTAGGAAAACACATATTTAACTTTTGTTTGCTCTCACAAGAGGACAGAATAAATATGGCTAGATAATAGATGTAGGAAAGCTACATTTAGATATTAATTTCAATGCTCTTTACCACATTTCACAGCCAAAGATGAACAAAACTAAGCATCACCAAATTTCCCTTTTTATGTACCATTTGTGTTTGAATGAGTAACAAGCCTGGGTTTGTATATGACCTGCATGTAACTGATGAGTTACATAACCTGTGAAGAAAATAGATTGAATAATAACAAAAAAACAAAACAAATCAAAAACAACAGCAACAAAAACATTGACAGAATAATATACTCTTTTGTTAACCAAAAGAACATTTAGCTAAGAACTGGGTCAATGGGTCTCGAATACAGTATGTCACTCTGTGTGGGAGTTAGCTTAAGACCATATATTCTCTCAAAATTTTATAGTCTCCTTAGTTTGCCTTATTTCTCTTACTCCCCTTCCTTCATGATCAATTCCTTTCCAAATCTTACCCCGTATCTCCTTTATGTAAATAATGCAACTTTTAACTTTAATTTCCACATCTTCCTTACACTGAAATAAATCTGAAAGCAGTGGATCTACATTATAGTATATCATAAAAAGTTAAAGTGCAATAAAATAATGTGTTTGCTAATGATTCAAAAGTGCCTTTAGAATTCCATATAGATTTTTAGAATCAGAAATGGCAGAGAGAAGTGAGTCAAATGGATGGGAGTAATGAAGAAATGCTCTATTTGTGTTCATTAGACACATAAAAGTGTTTATTTGGCTGAAGAGCTATGTGTGTGTGTGTTTTTTTTAAAAGAGCCAGTGTATTCTATTTCCTTAACTGCTATCATGTAGCAGTCATTCTGGATCTATGAACATGCAGAAGCTTAATAAATATTATTTGATGATAAGGTTTAATGATCCAGAAATGAACCAATTGTAAAAATGTACATCAAATGATCTAAATTTAAATTATGAAATGAACAAACTACAGAAAAATATTACTCTGACCCTTTTTAAATTAGCAACATTTAATTTTGCTGAAAAAGCCTTGACAAGGTTCACTCTGATTTCACATCTCAACAGTCAAACTATTCATGTCATTATTCCTGCTGAGATATAAACAGCTCAGACCAATGAAAATGGTGACACATCAAATGCCTCCACTCAGGGTTACAAAGCAAATTTTTAAAGAGAATCTAAAGAGAAATTTGAAGATTACAGATCTGAGGCCAAAAAGCCATTTCTTGTTTTATCTTACTCATGCCCTATAATAATCTCTGGGTGCAATGGGGAAAAATAAATGGAAAAAGGATCGTCTTAACCAAATGTTTTTCATACATGTGTGCATTATTCTGGAAGATGTGCCTGCCATAAAACAGACTCAAATATATCTTAAAGAGTCAATGTTAAAGTGAGAATTTATCACTCTACTCACTTGCCATGGAACTCACTGGTTAAATAATGTGTTCCATTTCAATTTAACTCCTGATTCTTAGAGAATAATACCTCCAGATGCATATTAAAGTTGATACGAACATTTGAAACTGTTTTTATAATAAATAGAAGGTTTTAAAAATTATTTGCACCTGGTACTTCTCCAAATAGTGCATCTGTCATTACTTTAGAATTCTGCTTGCTAAGTATGATATCCAAAAGTATATAGTGAAATATGAGTTTTCAGTCTACTAGGTGAAAACGTTTACTGGGGTATCTGTTAAGTTCTTTAGAACTAAAACTAGATATTTCTATTATACCCAAATAAGTTTTCAACATTTAAATTTTTTATGGCTTCAAGAAGGATACCTATGCCTACACAATTGTAAAAGAAAAAAAAAAAGTAAAACACAGAAGTCCCTGCCTTCTAAGTACTTAATTTAGAAAAAATACACACATATATAATCCATATATAAACATCTAGATTTTATATGTAGATGGCTTCTTAGACACATTTGGGTTTGATTTTGGTTATATCAATAATGCAATAACCAACATAGCTGTTTGGCAACTGCTCACTACATTTTATATGAGAGGAAACCTGGAGAATTTAAGCCTATGAAGCTGATCTGGGGCCTCAATTATCTAGTTTCTCTGTTCAATGACACTTTTCAGCACATTTCTGTATTTTCATTTCCTATAGCATAGTTTAATAAGAGCTTGTTTTCCTCCATCGCTGAGCTTCCTAAATGATTGATTTATGCTTCCTCTCTCCAATATAATCCCATAATACTACTTTATTATATTTTATTCTTAAATTATCACAATGAAATTGATTTTTTCCCCTTTCGGTATAAAGTTCTATGAATTTTAATGCTCTTGTATAGATTCATGTAACTATTACCATAATCAGGGTACAGAATAGTTCTATCTCAAAAAACTCCATGTGGTATCCTTTTAGATCCATGCCTCCTCCCACCCATAATTCCTGGCAACCACTGCTCTACAGTCCATTTCTATAGCTGTCTTTTCAGTAAGATGGCAATAATGTGACAATGGCTTCTTTGACTCAGCATAAGGCCTTTAAGTATCACCCAAGTTGCATGAATCACCTATTCATTCTTCACTATTGCTGATTAATATTCCATTATACAAAGGTACCAGAGTTTGTTTATTCATTCACTCACTTAAGTGCATTTGGGTTATGTCTAGTATTTGGCAAGCTTATTACAAGAGCTTGCTATAAGCACAGGTGTATGAGTTTTAATATGAACACAAGTTTTCAATTTATCTAGAGTAGGACTATTGAGTCAATATGGTATAAGTATATATTTAACTTTGTAAGAAACTGCCAAACCATTTTCCAGGGTGGGTGTATCATTTCATATACCCACCAGCAATGGATCAGAGTTCTGGTAGTGTCACATCAGAAGTAGTATTAGTATTTTTTCCTCTAGATTATCTAATTTTTTAGCATACAACTGTTTGTAATATTCCTTTATAATCCATTTTATATCCATAAAGGTCAATATGCAATGTACCCTGTTTCATTAATGATATTAGTAATCTAAGCATTCCTTTTTTTTTAAATAGTATAACTAGAGATTTTTTAACTGTATTGATCTTTCTAAGTGATTTTTTTTTTTTTTTTTTACTGTTGTTCTCTATGTTTTTTCCACTCTAATCCTTATGATTTCCTTTTGGGCTTAGATTGCTTTTTTCATATTCTAACCTTGTAGGCAGAAAGCTAGGTTATTGATTTGAAATCTTTCCTCTTCATAAACATACTGTTTAGCAGGTGTAAATTGCCATCTAGGTACTGTTTTAGCAGCATCTCATAAATTAGTAAAGAGAGGAAAAGAGTTACACACAAAAAATCTATGTGGACTTTATTTACCTATGCAGTTACCTATTTTTTGTTGTTGTTGTTTGTTTTTTTCTGTATATGGATCTGAGTTACTGTCTTGTGTACTATCATCCTAGCCTCAAGGACTTCTTTTAGTGTTTCTTGCAGGGCAGGTGTGCTATTAACAAATTATCTGGTTTTGTTTATCCAAAAATATCTAATTTCTCCCTTTTTTGAAGGACAGTTGTGCTGGATATAGAATTCTTGGCTGACTGTCTATTGCTTTCAACACATCATATGTAATATGTTACTTTTCTCTTGCTGCTTTCAGGATTCATTCTGTATGTTTGACTTTCAACAGTTGACTATAATGTGGCCCAGAGTGGATCTCTTTGTGTTTATCCTACTTGAAATCTGTTGAGGTTCTTGGATAAAAAAAATTAAAGTGCTTCATCAAATTAGGGAAGTTTTTGGATATTATTTTTTCAAATACCTTTCTGATCCTCTCTCTTCCTCCTCTCATTCTGGAACTATTGTACATAGATTGGTCATACTATTGTGCATAGACTGATAGGATGGTGATAGGATCTGTAGGATGGTGTCCTACAGATTTCTGTTCATTTTTTGTCATTCATTTATTATTTTTCTTCATGTTCCTCATAAAATATAATCTCAATTAACTTGTCTTGATGTTCCCTGATTCTTCTGTCAGTTCACAACTGCTGTGAAGTCCCTCTGGTGAAATTTTTTAAATTACTGTATTTTTCAACTCTAGAATTTCTATTTGCTTTTTAAAAATATACATACTTTACAATTCTATAATAAGGTGTTTTATTTAATGAGGCATCATTCTCATATTTCAATTTTTTAGGCAGGCACCAAACTGCTGAGCCACCCAGGCATCCCTATTGTTTGTTTGTTTGTTTTTTAATGACTTTTATGGTCTAATTCTGTAAAGTCTGTGTTCTCTTGTATTTGCAGCCACTCAGCTTAATGTTCATCTAAAGACTGGACAAATACTTTCTTAAATGCCTTGAACCAATGTCTTCCAGCTTTGCTGGGGAGTTGTGTATGGTATATGTGGGTGTGCGGGTGTGTATGCATGTGTGTTGTTATACATTTTCCATCCTTTGACAAGGGTTTATAGTTCTGCCTTAGCCTTCTCTTCCTGCTAGCTTCATAAAGGTCATCAAGAGGTGAGAAATTTTATAGTCTTTTTGGGTATTTATTAGACATGGCATAGCCCTGCACAGTCTGTGGCTTTCTAGATTCCCAGAAATCTATGTTAGAGATTTTTAAAGACCCTACAGACATCTCATTGCCCAGTTTTTCAATATTTTTAGGACAGGCTCCAGCTAGTCCCAACTAGTAATGCTGCTTCAAGTAGTTGTGATACTAACTTGCCTCTGACTGTATTTGTCAAATGCTGGGAAGGGCTCTTCACACAGAGTGAGTTCTAAGTCTAGTTAAATAAGGACAAGTTTTGAGAATGAGGCTTTTCAGTGATTACCAGACAGGTCAGATAAGGACAATTCTGTGAGGATGGAATGTGGCATAGCTCCAAACTCATTCTGCCTTCTCCACTAACTACAGGATGCTGTTTTTCACAACTATTACAATTGTAAGGATAAGAAGACAAAGATGGAATTAATACCAGTTAAAACTGAACAAAGCCAAATTTTCTTATTGAGATTCAGTTGTTTTTCTCAAACAAATATTCCTTGGACTGCTGTAAGAGTTTCATTAATTTACAGATTTCTGAAAAAGTTGATTCTGACTTCTTTTTGCCATTGTTTTTATTGCTTTTATAGAGAAACGGATCCTTACATTTTATTCAAGAAGTACTTCTCCTCTCTTTACTTTTAATGTTGTTGTATTTGAGGTTATTTCTTTCATATAGCCTAGATTTAGGTGATTTTATAAAATTTCAACCTGAAAATCTACTGTCTTTTAATTGGTATGTTTAGACCATTAACATTTAATGAAACTATTAATGTTTTTATTTAGATCTGTTTTATTATTGCTTTCTTTTTCTTCCCTTTGGTTTGTTCCTGCTTTACTTTTCCTGCCTTTTTTAAAATTATTTAAAAATTTTAGTATTCAATTTAAACTATTATGATTTTGATATATTTCTTAATATGTTTTAAAAATTGCCCTAGAGATTATAAAATGTATACTTAATTCTTTAGATTCTAAATCAATATTTTATTCAGTTTGCTATTTTTAAAAAGAACCTACATTATTTTCAAAATTTTAATATGCACACTGATAAATTTCATATTCTAATACAATGGAAATAAGCAATATAATGGTTTGTAGAGCTAGTTTTACTTGATTTTGCTGTGCTTATATTTGAACTTCTTGGACATGTGTCATGGAAAGTTGATGTATACAGTGGACATCTATTAATTTAGGCCTTTAAATGTCTGCAAGCAAAGAATTATAAAAGTGAATAGACTGCTGTAGCACAGGTGTGTTTTCCTTAAAAATGCCAGGCAAGCATTTTTAAGGAAAACATAAATAGGCTATATGTTCTTATATAATAATCTTGTATAACATAAAGCCATTGGATGTGTGTTCTTATTATAGCTTAATAGTTTTGAAATAAAAAGTGAAACACATATGCAAAGTTAGAAGGATTATTATATTCTTGTTACTGAAACTTTATATTCATGATAAAAACTATAACTTATCCTTAGATAATATGTGATTTAGTTGTGAAATAAAATTTCCTACTACT
Source organism: Vulpes vulpes (assembly GCF_048418805.1). Taxonomy (NCBI): domain Eukaryota; kingdom Metazoa; phylum Chordata; class Mammalia; order Carnivora; family Canidae; genus Vulpes; species Vulpes vulpes. The sequence continues at coordinate 41,457,403 of NC_132792.1, read as the reverse complement.
CTTCTCTCCAGTTTTGTGACTGGTTTAATTGAAGAGTATCCTGAAGTTGCTAGATCTGTACTATTAAAAAGTTACATTATTATTTTTGACAATTTATGTTAATAGATTTTTTTTCATATTGTGAGTCCAAAACAATGTACAGAAATAATATGTAATGTTCAGGCTGACACATGATGATACATTCCATTCTTTTTTTTTTTTTTTTAAGATTTTATTTATTTATTCATTCATGAGAGACCCAGAGAGAGAGATAGACAGACAGAGAGAGGCAGAGACCCGGGCAGAAGGAGAAGCAGGCTGCATGCAGGGACCCCAATGTGGGACTCGATCCCAAGATTCCAGGATCACGCCCTGGGCTGAAGGCAGGAGCTAAACCACTGAGCCACCCAGACATCCTGATAAATGCCATTCTTAATCCCCAATCTCAATGATCACCATCAAAATAGCCATAACCTTCTCTTTAATTCTCTCTAAAATGACTACATATTATAATTTAAACTTATGAGATATATTTATATGAATAAAATGCTATCTTTGTATGTTTAAAATAAAGTTACAAAATTAATTTTCTAGTAGAAAATTTTATAATATGGAAAACTGTTTTTATGGCCTTGTAAGAATACAGATTCTATTATCCTTGTGTACAATTCTTATTAAGGAAAATACATTTAGATAATTGCATTATTAAGATTACCAATCCAAACAAAAAATTTCTCTAAAAATCGTGACATTGAGAGTTAAAATTCTTTCAAATCAATCTGAGATTCTTAACAAATAGAGAGTGTATAAATGTGAATTACTCATCACAAAACCTTTTTGCATGTAAAATTCGAGAGCATTTTTGGGGAGAAAGTGAAAAAGCCTTCCCCAAATATGATAATGATATAGTTAATGCAGTTAGAACAATAAAGTAAATTTATTTTTATGTGAATGCTTGGATTTATAAGAACTTACATATGACAAAAATACATTTAAGATGTGTGAGCTTTAGTATTTATTCCATAGTCAATTTTAGCTTTTTTTTTTTAAATCAATCTGGATTTAATGCTGAAAAATGGACATTTCAAAATTAAGAAACATTAAAACTTGCATTTTCATTTAGGAAAATATGTCATAAAATTGCTCTTTGAACTAATATCAGCACTGATTACCAGATTTTACTTTATGCACATAGTTATTGAGTAGAAGATGAAATCTCTGAAGTAGGGATATTTTGGCTAGCAAATAACAAAATATTAATTATTGTCCATCAGGAAACAAGAAAAATATAAGAAAATGTATATGATAGTTTATTTTCACCTGCGTCCAAAATTTTAATTGCATGAGTCATGACTTCTTAAGGTTAGTAGATAGAATTATCAGAACCTCTGAGAATAGTGTGACATTAGATCATATCACTGACTATCATTTGTACCCAATTAAGCATAATTGAAAATGTACCCTTATGGTCATCAGAATTTTTATCCCATTTCCTAAACAACTCATTTATTGATTCATTCATTCCTTAAAAAATATTTACTGGAGGATGCCTGGCTGGTTCAGTCAGTAGAGCACCTGACTCTTGATCTCAGAGTTGTAAGTTTGAGTATGACATTGGGTGTGGAGATTACTTAAAATCTTTTTTAAAAAATTATTTATTGAGCACTTACCATGTAATAAAAGATGTTAAACAATGTTAAGTGTACTGAACACACAGTAGTATGAGCAAAACAGATCAATTGTCTATTACTCTTGTTAAAAAATAAAAAATAAACAAAAAATGTTCAGTTTCCTAGGTGATAAAATGCACCAAAAAGAAAAATGAAGTTGGTAAGGGGTAGAAAATAAAAGGGAGAGATGAACTGTTTCAGAAACAGTGGTCAGAGAAGGCCTCCTCGGTAATATAACTAGACGTTATTACTTAATGTCACTTGGCTAGATACTTAAATGAATTTAGGGAGAAAGTCATGTAGCTATCTGGTAGAAGTAATTCCAAATACTGGGAACATCAAAGTGCCAATACTCAGGAAACATGAATCCCTGGAGGGCTAAAATGTCACTGAAGTCTCTCAAGTCAGAAAAAAAAAGTGCTTTATAGGTAACAAAATGAAAGTCTAAGAGCTAGGTCAGCATCATGGCAGCATGCATTATTCCTTTTTTCCCTCCCCTTTCATTTACAACCAATCAGATATCCCTCACTAAAGAAAAGTGCCTCTACACCACATACCAGGACACTCAAGAGACCTATCTATTCATGCACCCAAAAACAGGTTGATTGGATGGCAGAGGAGGCAGGGGAGCCAGGGAAGTCACCCCAGAGGTAGCAGCTGCACAGAAGGCTGCTTCAGGCATGGCTATGTGCCAGCACAATCTTTCTGGCAGAGAAGGTGGAAGGTGAAGGTTGTGAGTGGGGTCTACCCAGTTGTGTGCTCTGCAGCTGGGGAATCTATTGCTTTCTCTTAGGAGGGAAGTAGGAAGACAAAGAGAAGTGTTTCCTGCTCTCTGCCTCAGGGTCCCGGCAATAGGATCACCTTAAGTCATATGGAACTCCTTCCTTCACAATCATGGAACCCTCTATAGAGACAGCTGTGGGCACACCCAGAGCTCCAAAAGTGAAGTGCACACCTTCACCCACTTGCCACCAGTTTTTTTTTTTTTTTTTTTTTTTTAATGTCTGGACTCCCAACCTTGTGAATCAGCTGAGAAGGGAAACCAAAAAATTACACTACACCACCACCTTCTGGAAGGCAAAAGGAAGACTCCTAATTACCAACCTGTTGAACCATTAGAATCACATTAAACAAAACTTTACCTAAATACGAAAGGTGTACACTACTTTCAATGTGGTGGCAGAAGCACTTTTCATCAAACATAAGAAATCATGATAATACAATGTCACAAAAAGAAAATGACACTTTCCTAGCAACTGAACACAAAGATATGGAATATTATGATCTAATGGATAAAGGAATTTCAAATACCTGTTTGAAGACATTCAATGAGCTCCAAGAAAACTCAGAAAGGCACTAAAAATATCTCAGGAATAAAAACAGCAAACAAAAAAGAGAAGTTTATCAAAAATATTGGAATTCTAAATAAGAACAAAACAGAAATTCTGTAATAATTCTAATGCATTAGAATGTATTGGAAGTAGATCAGATCAGATAGAAGAGAGAATTTACAAGCTAGAAAACAGATATCTAGAAATCACTCAGGTAAAAGAGTTGAGAAAGAACTTAGATTTTTTAAAAAAGTGATGTAATCCTACAAGAGCTATTAGACTCCATTAGAAAAGCCAATATAAAAATAATGGGTATTCCAGAAGGAGAAGAGAGGGAAAAGAGGGCAGAGAGTTTAATTAAATAAGTGATAGCTGAGAACTTCCCAAATACAGGGGATTGGATATAATTATATGAAGCTTATAGGACACCTTATCACTTAATGCAAAAAGATCATCTCCAAGATACATTTTATTAAAAATGTTAAAAGTCAATGATAAAGAATTTTAAAGGCAGCCAGGGGAAAAAATGGCAGTAACCTACAAAGGAATACCTATTTCACAACAAGTAAATTTCTCAGCAAAAACTCTACAGGTCAGGAGAGAATGGAATGATAGATTTAAAATACTGAAATATTAAAAACTGTCACCCAAGAATATCCTCTCTGGCAAGGTTATCCTTCATATATAAGGAGAAATAAAGGCTTTATCAGGTAAATAAAACCTGAGGAAGTTCACTGACACTAGACCTGCTGCACAAGAAATGCTGAAATAAGGATATCGACCCGAAAAAAAAAAAGTCAAAAGTACACAAAATTCTGATGAAGGTGACAAGAAGTTAGAATCTTTTTAGAATAGGGTTGCCTGGGTGGCTCATTTTGTTGAAATGTCCAACTCTTAATTTAGGCTCAGGTCATGATCTCAGGGTTCTGGGGTCAGCTTTGGGCTCCATGCTCAGCAGAGAGTCCACTTGAAGATTCTCACCTCTTCTCCACCCCTCCCCCCTGCTCCTGTTCTCTCTCTCAAATATATAAATAAATCTTTTTTTTTTTAAGAATCATTTTTACACTATATACTAAACTTTTAATTATACTGTAAAGGTCAAAGGAAAATAACATTAAATATATAGCCACTATAATTTGGTAACTGATTTCAAGAATTCATTAAAGGATTATACACCATGGCCAAGAGGGACTTATCCCTGGGATGCAAGGATGGTTCAATATATGCAAATCAATAAATGTAATATCACATCCAGAAAACAAAAGATAAAAATCATATGATCATCTTGATGGATGCAGAAAAAGAATTTGACAAAATATAACACCCTTTGATAATAAAAATCCTTAACAGATCAGGTATAGAAGAACATACCTCAACATAATAAAGGAATATGTGACAAACCTACAGTTAACATTATACTTAATGGAGAAAAATTGAAAGGAATCTCTCTAAGATTAGGAATAAGACAAGGATGCCTATTCTCACCACTCCCATTCAATATAGTATTGAAAGCCCTAGCTAGTGCAATTAGACATAACAAAGAACTAAAAGACATCCAAATCAGAAAAGGAAAAAGTAAACTATTTGCTGATGATTCAGTCTTGTATGTAGAATCAACAATTTTAAATTTTGGTAAATGGCAGGATACAAAATCAACGTACAGAAATCAATTGCATTTCTTTACACTAATTATGAAGCATCTCACAAAATAGAACTATCCCATTCACAACAGCATTAAAACAATAAAATAGGAATACATTTAAGCAAGGAAGTAAAAGATCTATGCAGTGAAAATTACGAGAGTTGGCTGAAAAAAACTGAAGAAGAAACTAAAAATGGAAAGAAATCCCATGCATGGATTAGAAGGATTAATATTGTTAAAATGGCCATACCACCTAAAGTCGTCTACAGATTTAATGCAATCCTCATCAAAATACCAAAGGCATTCCTCACAGAAATAGAAGAAAAAGTCCTAAAATTTGTGTGAAACTACAAAAGACTCTAAATAGCTAAAGCAGTCCTGAGAAAAAAGGCTTCTGTACATCAAAAGAAACAAAATGAAATGACAAACTGTAGAATGGGAGAAAACTTTTGCAAATCAACTTAATAACAAAAAACCCCAAACCATCCAATTAAAAATAACTTAATAAAAATCTTTCCAAAGAGAACATCAAAATGGCCAACAGACACATGAAAAGATGCTCAATATCACTAATCAGGGAAATGCAAATCAAAACAACTATGAAATAGTACCTCATGCCTGTTAGAATGGCTATTATCAGAAAGACAAGAGACAATAGGTGCTGATGATATCATGCTATATGGTATCATTTATATGTGGAATCTAAAAAAGCTAAGCCTGTTAAGAAAAAAACAAACAGTAAAATGGTAAGTTACCAGGGGATGGATGGATGGAAGAGAGGGAGAGAAGTGATGGTGTAAGTATACAAACTTGTAACAAGTAAAAAGCCATAGAGATTGAATGCACAGTAAAATGAATATAGATAAAAATGTCATACTTTAATTATGCAACATGATAAATTTTGCTACATCAGCAGCAAAATACATAAATGTATCAAAATCCTACGTTGTATACCTTAAACTTACACAATGTTACATGTCAAATTTATTCAATTAAAAAAAAAAACAAAATAAAGTAAATTTCAAATTAAAAAGTTCAATTCCTGATGCTAGGCTCAGTGGTTCATTTCAGGTTCTATGAACATTGACAGTTTCTGGGTGTATGCGCTGAAATGATAGGCAGGATCTGAAGCTTGGTTCCCTGATATGTACTGTGAGAACTATTTTGAAAGTAAAGGCAAAGCAGAAATATTACTCCCTTTCCTTACTAAAATCTTCTTTCCTGGAGAAGTTTCAGAGATTCACTATTATCATCAAAACTAAATATTCAGTCACATGGATTATTTCCACAGATCTATTTATTTTCTTACTGTGACTAGTTGGTCTTCAGGGACCAAATGAGCTATTACATTCAAACTTATGGTAGAATTATCTTATTGTTCTTACAGTAGGAGACTATAAAAAATCCTTCACACATGATAACAAATAGCTAACTATTCTAGCCAATGTTTTTTTTCTAGGTTCCAATCACAAGTACAGGAGACTATCTGCCTTTACTAGGTAGGAACAGCAGTATACTTATTGTTCTGCTCAAGAACTAGAACAACTGTCTATCTCAAGGCTATGGTCTCATTCCAAGAGAATTTAACTGCCCCATTACTACACAATATATTACAATGACAATGATATGACGTAAGGTTGGAGAAGACATTACAACTGCCTGAGATGCCTCATTCAGGTATGTGCATAAGAGGGAAAAGAGGGAACATTCTGTTAAATACAGAAACTTGCCACCTAAATTCTGATTCATGGAGGTCCACTGATTTGGAGCATGTTAGGATTGTTTCCAAGAAAAAAAGTCCACCTTTCTGTGCTTTATGCTATATCTACCATTAAGATAGGGACATAGGTCTAACTTAAGTACTTGGCATGATTTGATAACATTCTTCTATGATCTATGACACAACATTCTTCTACTAGGTATATATTATAGAGAAACTCTTGTACATATCATCAAAGAACAGACATGTCCAAAAATATGCAATGAGTGCTTATAATAACATTCATAGAAAAAAAAGAAACAGAGAATGATCCAATGTCAAAACCAGGAAAACAGAAAAATTCTGGTATACAGAAACAATGAAATGCTATAAAGCATAAAACATGAATAAACTATTACCAAATTTTATCAATAAGAATAAAACTCTAGGGGCGCCTGGGTGGTTCAGTCAGTTAAGTGTCTAACTTTGGCTCAGGCCATGATCCCAGGGTCCTGGGATAGAACCTGGCATCAAGCTCCCTGCTCAGTAGGGACTCGGCTTCTCCCTCTTCTTCCCACTTATGCACTCTACTCCCCACATATGCACTCTTTCACTATCTCTGTGGCTCTTTCTTTCTCTCTCAAATAAATAAATAAAATCTTTTTAAAAAAGAATAAAACTCTAAAACATGATGTTCAATCAGAGAAAATTACATAATATATACGGTATGATTTCACTGATATAAAATCCAAAAACAAAACAATATATTGTTTGACACATAAACAGAATTATTACAAAATCAAAATTATGGTTTACCTCTGAGGCTTAGAGACTATTGCAGTTGGGAAGGGGCATAAAGAGGGTTCTCAGGTACTGGGGTACAACCAGTTTTTAAGCTGGATGATGGTTACGTAGTTGCCCATGCTATAATTGTGTTTTTAAAATCTACATACATATCTCAGATGCAGAGAGAACCTGAAAAGCTGCTGGTGTCGAGTGGGGCATGGGACAATAAAAGGTTCTCCAGTAGATTGCTATGCAAGCCACTCTACCTCTTAGAGTTTATGGCATTGCAGAATAAATGAAGCTTGAAGTGCTTTTAGCTGTGACATAGAAATAAGCCTTTAACAGGTCCCCCCAAAAAAGAAGTGGCAGTCTCTAGGGCTTTGGAACAGTGCCATACATCCTTCAGCAGGTAACAGCTGCTAAGAAACAACTCCTGGATTGCTACCAAGCTCTGATGGAGACTGACTACCTGGTCATGAGACTCAGAGACCATCTGGCCAGAGCTACCAGTTATGAATTGGAGGTTATCTAATTCAACAAACCATAAAATTGGGTGTACCATTTTAGCAGTTAAAAAAAAAATGTTTGTGAATGGCTCTTTGTAACATGCTGACACCAGCTGGAAGCAGACTGCTATCCTTGGAGATGGCCCTAGAACAAAACCTATAAAGGAAATCCTCCCAGTGGCTGAAGTTTGAGCAGTACATTTTGTTGTTTTACGTAGGAAAAGACGTAACTTAAGAAAGGCACAATATTAGTTTTCCTGAACTGGATACTGAGTCTGCCACCTGGTCAGTTTGGATTATTTATGCCTACAGGTAAACAGGCAACACGGAGAATCGCAGTATTGGCTAGGGTAATCGATGCTGGTTATCACGGATAAAATGATTAGTTAATACATATTGAAGGCCAAAAGAATTTGGAAAGATGTTAGGGAACTTCTGGGGTAACCTCAGGTACTATTATGACCAATAATAAAGTCATTTATTATTGTCATTATAAAGTTATGAAGAATTGAGGAACAAGTGTAGGAGCAAGTCCATTTGCTTTATAACTTTATAAATAAAAGAATCACATAGAACTTTTAGGAATGAAGACGTGGGTTACCCACTAAAGACAAAGAACTCATCAGACTAAGACACTTGCTAGGAACAAGATTCAGAATGAATTTTGGAGGAGGGAGGTCATAAATTACAACTACTACAAACAGCTAGAGACCTGAGAATAGTAACCTCAACTTTCGTTTCTTTATATATCAATATATATCAATTATTATTATTATGATATATTGATATATTATTAATATATCAATTATATATGTGTATATATAATTGTATATATATATATATATATATATATATATATATATATATATATATATATATATATATCTCAACCATTGAAGATCCCAGACTTAGAGTACAGTAGTCCCAGGCTTGGTTAGAAAATATATAGGTAACTGAAGATCCTTTCAAGATTATTTTAATGATAAAGGGCAGAAATCCAACCTGCAATAATGTCAAAATAAGAAAGGGTGGAGGGAGAGGGAGAGAAGAAGAGAATGAAAGAGAGAGGCAAAGAGAGACTGATTAATTCATTTTTTATTTATTCCAGGAGATAAGAGAAGAATGAATTCAGCTGGGATTGACTTGAAATTCAGTTTTGACTCTGAAGGACCTTCTCTTTCCACTACCAGTTTGTATTTCTTGTTTCACTCTAGAATCATGGCTATTTCCTGCTCTGGTTCATATTCTTATAAAATGAAGAGCAAATTGGAATGGATACTTCTTCCTTGGGATCACTTTAATCATTCTTAAACTCAAAAAATTATCAAGTTTCTTCCAATTACAGAAGAGTAAGATGCACCTAATAAAATGCGCCTAGTTCCCAATTCCAACAACATTAACAAATCAAACTAGCCTGTCTCTAATTTCTTCTGTTAAATATAGATTAAAAATATATACTTGAAAACTCATGGCACATAATCAACAGAAGTTCCTGTTCCACATCTAAACAGGGATTATGAGTATCAAGTAAAAGCAAAATCATAACTAAAAAGTAAAACACTGATGCAAAATAATTTCTGAATTACACCTGGATTTTTTGATAGCAAAGATGATTCCACACATATTCATAATTTTTATTTATATGTACTTTGCAGACTTTGTAGTATCTGCTTTTAAAACAGAATAATTTAAAAAGTAATTTTCAGTTATAATTTCTAATCAGTAGATATTATCTGTGTTAAAGTTTCCTTTCTTATTCAGTATGTGAAAATATATTTAACTCTAACATTGGCACCATTTCTATAAAGAATCACAAGAATCACAAAAATATTTAATAAAAGTCATAAATATTTAGTACTTTAATATTGTCATATACTATTCCTCATATTACACTAATTTAGAAAATAACAGAATAATTTATATGCTCTACTTAATTCAACATAAAAACCTACTTTATGTAATAAATTATTTCATATTTAAAGACATGCTTTAACTATGCCATAGATTCACTGAGAGTTTTCTTAGTTGAACAAAATAATAGATTACTTAACTGCTCTTGGCTTTTTGCTTTTCAATTCCTTTACTTTGTCCAGAAACAAGACTGCATCTTTACCCTTTGTTGATATTGCTGTCTAAGCTCATTATCATGTGAATATCTGCTTATTGTTTTATAAATGTTCATTTTTCAGAAGCTCACTGTTTGTCTCTTTCTCAACAGTCGACATTACACTAGCCACACTCATTATCATCATGTGGCAGTACTGGTCTTCCTCTGCCTTTGCTGCTTTAAAAATTAATGCACTGTTATTTTCTGAATACTGCATAAGCTGCTTATGAGTACATTATGCTATCAAGCAAGCACATGCAGAAAAGCTTCCTAAACTGTTATTCTTTCAATGAAAATACAGCTGGTTCTGCTTCAAAGGCACATCTTTTCACCTGCAAATGGACTTGCTCCTACACTTATTCCTCAATTCATTGTCTTTTATTTGTGTCTGGAAATCTTTAATTGCCTTTAATTAGAAAAAAGTAAATTCAGTGCTTTAATCTTGCAAATACATTCAATCATAATTCTGTCTGGGATGAATACCAAGTTCTATTCACTGTCTGATCTCTATAACAAAGATATATAATTCATTGTCCATTTATAGAGACCACACCAATTAAGATACAATAGAAAAGCAAAGAGATAAGAGTCAAAATATTTGAAAAGAAAAATTTGCAATCTAAATTTAATTACTCAAACGAATTATTGGAAGATGAGTTATTTACAGCATGCCAAAAATACTGACAAATAATATTTGTTAATCAAAGTAAAGACTTATATTTCCTTCAACATTTTTAGAATAATTTCCCATCAACTGCTTCAAATCCCTCCCCTCTTCTTCAAAAAGCAAAACACTATTTGAAATCTTACTTTTCTCATCTTACCATATGATTACCATATGGTATTACCATACCATATTACTTGCATTACATATAAAAGAGCAATGTAATTTGGCATATAAAGTAATTTCCCTGCCATATGAACACAAATTTAGGTTACTATATTATAAACTACAAATAACTAGAAAACTCATTACAAAAGCAAGGATCTATAGTCTTTCCTATGGAATCCTATAGCAAACTCTGGTAACTATGTCAATAAACAAATGATCAGCATTTTGATAGCTACAAAATGAATAAAATCAGAAATTTCCATAGTCACAGGCAAAAAATAATAATTTGAATGTTAATCAAGCTGATGTAAAACTTTTTACAAAACGAGAAACATAATAAAATAGATAAAAAATAAAAAATACAGATCCAGTGGATTATCACTGGTATAGTATACCTTTACAATTTAGCCAGTTATACAATATGATGTACAATTTGCAAAAATTATTTTTTTCAAAATTATTTATGGATATTTGGACTAAGGAGAGGAAATAAGTAAATTCATCCTTAAAAATAAAAATCCATGCAAACTTTAAAAATTGTGTTATAAAGGCAACTCAAACCAATTTTTTTTTAAATACTGAGAACACCTTTATATTAATCATATATTGCAGAGGATCCACCATGATATAACATCACATAAGGACTAGGAAACAAGCACTATGCTTTGGGTTGCTAGAAAGATAAACCAGCAAGTTGCTCATGAGATATTAATTAATTTCTCAAAAAATCATATTAAGAATGCTGACCAAGCATATGTCGTTGAGTAGAAGATATTATAAAGCATATCAGTCTTTAGTTTGCACCTAGCCAAAACAAGCAAATAAGTAGTTTTCAAAGTAACTGCTATGTGTAGTATATCCTTGCAAATACAGAGATAAAAATCAATGGAAAACTTTAAAAAAGTATCACAGGGAAGATAAAACAGGAACTTTCAGAAAAGTTAAATAACAGCATATTTTAGTAAGTTTTCGAGTTAAAGATACTCATTATTTCAAGAGATATAATAGAACACTTAAGAATAATATGAACAGAGTAGATTATACAAAGAGTATATAGAACTTTATTACCTTAGAATTAGGGAGATTTTTTTTATTGAATATTTTTAGGCACTTTCTATCATTAGAAGTCATCATCAGTGATGCAAAATAAAATTAGAGCTTCTGTCTTTAAGAATGTTTAAATCTCAGCAGGTATATATATATACACACACACACAAAAGAAAGAAAAAAAAATACAAAAGAAAAAAGTAGTATGTGCTATCAGCCAAGTAAAATGCTCAAAAGACTTCCAGTTCTGAAAATTTGTTAGGCAGAGCTGAGGTGGATCCTTTTTTGATATAAACACCTAGAAACAGTAGTAAAAAGCCCATCCTATGAAGCTATAAATATTGAAGGTGTATATACTTACATACATACATACATGATAATAAAAGGAAAAATGGAAATGTTCAAATGGTAGAAACAAAGATAAAACTCAAAGCAAAACAGCTAGTTTTAGGGGATATCCTAATAGTCTTGAGTGGGGAGGTGGAGGATGGGCAATCTAAAACCTGTGCCTGGCTGTAGATATCAAGAGGCTTGCACATTTGCTTTTAAGGCCCAGGCATGTGCAGCATAGCTGTGAAAAAGAAACTGAAACTGAAATATATGGGTAAAGTTGAGATCTTCAAAGGACTGACTGAATCATACAAAAAAGACAGAAAAATAACCTGTACTTATTTGGAGAAATAGCAAGAAATAGCAAGAAATATTTCTACTTCCTCTAAGTTCTAGGTGTGGAGACAAGATGTGTCACCTGTGAGAAATACAATTCTTAAGCCTGTCAGACTAAAAAAGAAGTTGTGAGGTCCAAACTGCAAGAATCTTAGGCCAATAAATAAGTCAGAATAATGATCCAAAATGTATAAAATCCCTACTGTGAGTAAGTAAATTAAACACTGCTCTGTAAGATTATTAAACAATTCAGACTGCAGGAACTCTCACAGCAGGAGAAAATAGAAAGAAAAACAAATACTCTATTGAAGATGAATACACACACATGTACACACACACACATACAGAGGAAGGGAAGAGAAACAGAAACCATAAAAGGATTGAAAAAAAGAAAGAAAAATAAAATAGCATGAGGTACAATAAGCCATGAAAGTATGATATGTACAATTGGTGTTTAAAATAATTAAAGAGGAAAAAAACCCAAAGAAATAGAACAAAAGAGAATGATTTTTAAAGTAATTAAATGGTCCTTTTACACATGGCAGAAAAGGTCAGTGAAATCACATATCCATGGATACAAGTTAGACATAGTAATAAATAAATGAGAAAGAATAAAAATTTTTAAATTCTAATCAAAGGGAAGATAAGTCTGAGAAATAACAACCCCAAAATATGACAGAAATTTAAAGAGAGAAAATATATAACTATGATTTTAAGAGATATGAATGTTGTAATATGAAGACTCAATTTGTATAAAATAGTAATTCTAAAAGGAGAAATTAGAGAGAAGGGAGAAAGCCATTATTCACAAGACAAAATAATAATAATAAGATATTTAAATCCTGGGATCCCTGGGTGGCGCAGCGGTTTGGCGCCTGCCTTTGGCCCGGGGCGCGATCCTGGAGACCCAGGATCGAATCCCATGTCGGGCTCCCGGTGCATGGAGCCTGCTTCTCCCTCTGCCTATGTCTCTGCTTCTCTCTCTCTCACTGTGTGCCTATCATAAATTAAAAAAATTAAAAAAAATAAATTAAAAAAAAAAGATATTTAAATCCTTCCAGAACTTAAGAAAGGCAAGAATCTTTAGGATGAAGGAGCACACCAAATTTCAAGTCTTTTTTTTCTTTTTACTAAATAAAAATAAGCATTTGCATTAGATTAAAGCTAAAAAGGTTAAAAAGAAAAATCTGAAAACAGGAATGAAAACTCTAATTAAAAGAAGTGACAATTACATTATTAGAAGATATCTCATCAGAGACACCAGAAACAGGAAATGAATAAAACAGTATTTTCAAAGTTCTGAGGAGATACAAATATCAACCTAAAATTATGTACCCAGCTAAACTATAATTCAAGTATAAGTATAATGTAGTACTACAGCTTTATAAACACACACCGAGATATTTGCATGATATTTGCATGAAGGCAAAAATAAGGAAACTTCACCAGAAGGCAGATGTGAAATACAAAAAGGAAAAAAAGCAAGTATGAAGTTAGATATAAGTAATTACTGGTGACTAAAACTACAAAATGATAGCTATAAAAATTGAGTTTGTGCTATTGAAAATGAGAGAAATAAAGTAATAAACACAATAACATGAGCAACAGGAAGGAGTAATAATATAGAGTTAAAAATCTTTATATTGCTTTGGATAAATAAAGATATTAATAGACTTTAGATTTCACTAAGACAAAGAGTTCACAAAATAAAATTTGAGGAATTGAAGAAGAGGAAGAAAATGAAGACAAAGAAGAAGTAGAGGAAACAAGAGGGAGGAAGAAGAGTAGGAGGATGAACAGGGAAGGCAGGAAGGCAGGAAGGAAGGATGGAAGGAAGGAAAAAAGGAATAAAAATGACATTAAATGAAATGCAAACCTTTCAAAATTTGAACAAGAAGAACTCCAGATTTCTCAGGAAAAAAGGTTTGGATAGAGATTAGCAAAGAAAACCTGCCACAAGTATAATATAACAAAATAGTATTATGGAAACATATCTTGATTTTTCATTCACAGTAAATGATATAGATTTAAATTTGCTTGATCGAAAACAAAGATTCTTAGGCTATATAAAAAACATAAAACATAATGCAAAAGTTGAAACAAGAATAAAGCAGTATGAAAAAAATTATCAGAATACTAAACAAAATAAAGTTATTTACCAATATTAATATAAGACAAAAAAGCCCTAATGAAAAACTTAAATGCATTTTTCAAAATAAAAAGACCATTATTTGATAAATAGAAAAAGAGAAATTACCAGAAATATATACAAATTTAGAAATACTAAGCAACAAAAACGTACCCTCAAAATATAACAGGCAAAACCAATAGAATTACAAAAATTAATATCTCCATAGTTTTAATGAGGATATTTTAACTTTATTTCTCACAGAATGACAGCTCAAACATTCATAAAAAGTATAAAATAGTTTTGAACACCACAATTAACATACACAGTGTAGGTTTCTAATATTAGAGAATACCTATTCCTTTCAAGCATGGATAGAATATACACGAAATTGACCACATAATAAGCAATAGAGAAAAGCTTAATATTGCAAACTGACATCATCCTGAAAGTTTCTGAACAAAAACAATAAGTTTAAGAATCAATTAAAATTACATAGATATATAAATATATATGAAATACATATATAAATACATATATATAAAAGCTCAAGAATGCTATAATGTTATGTTGCTAATATGATATGAAAAAACTGATCTATTAAATGAATACATTATTTTTAAGAAGTTTAAAAACAAATAGCAAAGCATTCAACTCAAATAATTACAAAAGAAAGAAAAATTAAGGAATCGCAATGAAGGAAATCCTAAAGAGTAAAATTATGGAAAAAGAAACAACAGAATACATAGTACCAAAAGCTAATTCTTTAAAACGTGTAAAATATTAGACATCTCAGCTAATATTGATAAAGATAGCATCAACTAAAAATAGAAACTATAGTAGATATTTTAAAAATACTAAAAAAGTTTACTCACAACTTTATGAATACATTTGAAAGTTTTTCATTCAATTTTGTCACTAATATGTTAGCTAGCATGATTCAAAAATATAAGTCATTTAACCATTAAAAAAAGAGAGAAAATTGTTAAAGATCCATTCAAATAAAAAGCTTCAGACAGAGGTTTTGCTAGAGACTTTTAGAAACATTCTAGAAAGTGACATTTCCAAATTTGTATAACTGTCCTATAGGATATAAAAGAAGAGTATATCTCCAATTCATTATAGAAATCTTGTATGACGTTCAAACTAAAACTGAACAAAGATGATAAGAGAATGAAAAGACATATGACAATTCCATTTAAAAAAAATAATGTATAGGCATTAGGTGGTTCAGGTCATGATCCCGGGGTCCTGGGATCTAGTCCCACTTTGGGCTCCGCACAGGGAGCCTGCTTCTCCCTCTGCCTATGTCTCTGCCTCTCTCTCTGTGTCTCTCATGAGTAAATAAAGATTTAATCTTTAAAAAAAGGAAGGAAAAAAGAAAATCTATTACTATAACTTGGCAAAAAATTCTGATAGAAAAAATCTTCAATAAAATGCAACATAATTCATTACTTTAAAAAAGGGGGAAAAATCTCTAAGTAAGAACAAAGGGGAATTTCCTTAGCTCAACAAGTATGTACCAAAAACCTAGAACTGACATGACACATAATGGCAAAATGATTGAAACATTTTCTTTAAAGTTAGGAATAGAATATCTCTATTTCCAAGTGAAAAACAACATAACAAGATATAAAAGATGAACTGAAAGATTTTTTTCAAGTGTACCTATTAGAAAACTACACAGAAAATCAAAAAGAAATTAAAAATTTTTACAAGTAATAAAATGTACTCAAGTTGCTTAATATAAGATTAACAATTAGAATTCAGTAGCATGTTTATATAGTAACAACCAATTGCAAAATATAATTTTATAAGATCTAGCCACAATAATAGCAAAAAATTGAGATATGTATCACTTCTGTTTAACTCAGAAAATTCAACAACTTTATAAAGAAAATAATGAAAATTTATCAAATGCACCAACTATATGTTATTTAAAATGATAAAATTGATGCAAATTTCATACATAAATATAAATTTTTCCCAAAGTAATCTATAAATCTACTATAATCCCAAAATGACTACCAATGTCCTTTTTCATGACTGTACAAAGTTAATTTTAAAATTCACACAAGAGGATAAAAGACCAAAAATAATTGACACAGGTTTTAAAAACAACAAAGAGAAGAGAGGATTTGTTTTACCATTTGTCAAGATGTATTATAAAGCTGTAGTAAAGGGCTTCTGGCTCAGTCAGTTAAGTGTCTGCCTTTGACTCACATCATGATCCAGGGCCCTGGCATCCAGCCCCATGTTGGGCTCCCTGCTCAGCCGGAAGTCTGCTTCTCCGTATCCTCCCCATTCATGTTCTCTCTCACGATCTCTATCACTATCTCTGTCTCTCTCAAATAAATAATTTTTTTTTAAAGATTTTATTTATTTATTCATGAGAGACAGAGAGATAGAGAGAGGCAGAGACACAGGCAGAGGGAGAAGCAGGCTCCTCACAGGGAGCCCAATGTGGGACTTGATCCTGGGTCTCCAGGGTCACGCCCTGGGGTGAAGGCAGCACTAAACCACTGAGCCACCCAGGCTGCCCAAAATCTTTAAAAAAATAAAAATTAGAAAAAACCCAAAGCTGTAGTAATTAAACAAGTATTATTATGATATAATAATATTTCCAAGGCAATAAGCAAGTTTAATAACAAAATAAAGAAACAGAGGATTATTATCAGTGTACATAAAGAATTCAATACAATGAGAGAAAAACAACTTAATATATTTCATTCAACTTTATCACAAAATGTGTTATCCAAATGCATTCAAGAAACTATAGATATATGAACAGATGAAAAAAAGAAAAAGAAAGAGCAGTTAAAAGCCCACTCACCAAAAAAAAGGAAAGAAAAGAAATATGAGCAGCAATATATTCACAAAAGAAAAAGAATCCAAAAATCGGTAAATATATGAGATAAGTTTAACTTCAGTAAGCAACACAGTGAAAGCTAAAATAAGAATAAATACAATTGCATGTGCATGAGATTGGCAAAAATTTAAGTCTGATGATAACAAAAAGATATGGAGAAATAGACAATGCTTTGTTCACAGGACTATAAAACAGTACAACCAATTTGGAGAACAACTTAGCAGCTAAAAATACACATATCCTATTACACAGCAATAGAATATCTGGTATTTTCCCAAAAGGAGAGAAGAAGAAGAAAACTGAAGTAATATTTTGAGGAAACAATGGTTAAGAATTTTCTAAAACGTATTAAAGAAATGGACCTACAATAACATATGCCATTACAATAACAATACCTCAAGTAGGATAAATGAAGTCAAATCTATACTTAAACTCATCATAGTGAAATTGCGGAAATCCAAAGACACAGAAAATTTTAAAAGGAGGTACAAAAGGAAAGGTTGATTATTTTTAAAGACATAACATTTAGATTGATTTCCCAGTGACCAAAAATAATAGCCAAAATACAGTGTGGTAATATTTTATGTTGAAAGATCACACAGGGGAAAAAAAAAAAAACCTGCCAAATGAGAATTCTATAACCAGAGAAAACTTATTTCAACAATAACGGTACTCCTCATAACCAGCCAAGAAACTAACTCAGTAATTAAAAAAAAAAAAAAACTCCCAAAAAACAAAAGTCCAGGGCCAGATGGCTTTCCCGAGGAATTCCACCAAACATTTAAAGAATTAATACCTATTCTCAAACCGTTTCATAACATAGAAGTGGAAGGAGAGCTTCCAAACTATTTCTACAAGGCCAGCATTACCTTGTAGGTAATGAAGGAAAATTACAGCCAACATCTATGATGAAAATGGATGTAAAAAGACTCAACAAGATACTAGGATATTGAATCCAACAGTACATTAAAGGAATCATTCATCACTATCAAGTAGGACTTATTCCTGGGCTGTGCGGGTGGCCAGTAACCACAAATCAATCAATGTGATATACTACATTAATAAGAGAAAGTATAAGAACCATATGATCTTATCAATAGATGCAGAAAAAAGAATTTGACAAAATACAACATCCATTTTGATAAAAACCCTCCATAGTGTAGGGATAAAGGGAACATGCCTCAGCAACATAAAGGCTACATACAAAAGATCCACAGCTAATATCATCCTCAATGGGGAAAAACTGAGAACTTTTCCTCTACAGTTAGGAAAAACAGGGATGTCCACTCTCACCATTATTAAACACAGTACTGGAAGTCCTAGCCTCAGCAATCAGATAACACAAATAAAGGCATCCAAATCAGCAAGGGAGAGGTCAAGCTTTCACTATTTGTAGACGACATGATTCTCTATGTAGAAAACCTGAAACAGTCCATCAAAAAATTGCTAGAAATGATACATGAATTCAAAAAGGTCATAGCATACAAAATCATCTGTTGCATTTCTATACACCAGTAATGAAGCAGCAGAAAGAAAAAACAAGCAATACCCTTCACAATTGCACCGAAAACCAGAAGATACCTAGCAATAAACCTAACAAAAGAGGTAAAAGATCTGTATTCTGAAAACTAGAGAACATTTATGAAAGAAATTGAAGAGGATACAAAGAAATGGAAAAACATTCCATGCTCGTGGATTGGAAGAATAATAAAATGTTTATACTACTCAAATCAATCTAAACATCTAATGCAATCCCTATCAAAATACCACCAGCATTTTTTGCATAGCTAGAACAAAAATCCTAAAATTTGTATGGAACCACAAGAGACACAAATAGCCAAAGCAATCTCGAAGCATGACAATTCCAGACTTCAAGCTATATTACAAGACTCCAGTCATCCAGACCGTATGGTACTGGCACAAAAACAGACACATAGATCAGTGCAACAGATTAGAGAATCCAGAAATGGACCCATAACTATATGGCCAACCCATCTTCGACAAAGCAGGAAAGAATATCCAGTGGGAAAAAGACACTCTCTTCAATACATGGTATTGGGGAAACTATACAGTAAAGTGCAGAAGAATGAAACTGGACCACATTCTTACACCACGCACAAAAATAAATTCAAAATGGATGAAAGACCTAAATGTCAGAAAGGAAACCATCAAAATCCTAGAGGAGAAGACAGGCAGCAACCTCTTTGACATTGGCTGTAGCAACCTCTTAATAGACATGTCTCTGGAGGCAAGGGAAAGAAAAGCTAAAATGAACTATTGGGACTTCATCAAGATAAAAAGCTTCTGCACAGCAAAGGAAACAGTTAACAACAACAACAAAAAGGCAACCTACAGAATGGGAGAAGATATTTGCAAATGACATTTTATATAAAGGGCTAGTATCCAGAATCTAGAAAGAACTCCTCAAACTCAAAACCTAAAAAATAAATAATCCAGTTAAGAAATAAGCAGAAGACATGAATACACATTTTTCAAAAAAGACATACAGATGGCTAATAGACACATGAAAAGATGCTCAACATCACTCATCATCAGGGAAATACAAACCTAAACTACAATGAGATATCACCTCACACCAGTCAGAATGGCTAAAATTAATAACTCAGGAAATAACAGATGTTGGCAAGGATGGGGAAGAAAAGGGAACCCTCTTACACTGTTGGTGGGAGTGCAAGCTGGTGCAACCACTCTGGAAAACAGTGTGAAGGTTTCTCAAAATGTTAAAAATAGAACTGCCCTACAACCCAGCAGTTCCACTATTATGTATTTACTCAAAGGATATAAAAATACTGATTCAAAGGGACACATGCACCCTGATGTTTTAGCATCATTATCAACAATAGCCAAATTATGGGGACACCTGGGTGGCTCAGTGGTTGAGCATCTGCCTTCAGCTCAGGGTGTGACCCGGGGTCCCGGGATTGAGTCCCACATTGGGCTCCCTGCAGGGAACCTGCTTCTCCCTCTCCCTGTGTCTCTGCCTCTCTCTGTGTATCTCTCATAAATACATACATAAAATCTTTAAGAAAAAAAGTCAAATTATGGAAAAAGCCCAAATGTCCATCGTTGGTGAATGGATAAATAAGATGTAGTGTGTAGTATATATACTAATATATAATTAGTATGATATAAAAGTAATATCAAAGTAATATATTACATTGTGGATACATACACACAATACACACACAATGGAATATTGCTCAGCCATCAAAAAGAATGAAATCTTGCCATTTCCAAAGATGTGGATGGAGCTAAAGAGTATTATGCTGAGTGAAACAGTCAGAGAAAGACAAATACCATATGATTTTACTCATGTGTGGAACTTAAGAAACATAGAGAGAGGAGAGAGGAGAACCAAGAAATAGACTCAACTATAAAGAACAAAAATAGTTACCAGCAAGAGTAGGGGGATGAGTTAAATAGGTGATGGCGGTTAATACATACACTTGTAGTGATGAGCACTGGGTGTTGTATGGAAGGGATAAATCAGTAAATTGTTCACCTAAAACTAATATTACAGTGTATACTAAGTAGCTGGAATTTTAATAAAAACTTTTAAGAAATGGTATGTCAATATCATAAAAAGTAAGATGAAATTTTAAAAATAGAGAAGAAATGGAAGCATCGTATTTTTGTCTTTCTAAATTAGGAGCGGAGTTACCTCAGAATCTCCTGACAGCCAAATGCTATTATACTGTCAATTCCATGAACTCAAATCTTATGACTTAATTATCTTTCATCTGCCAGTACCTACTATAGTCTTCAACCCCAAGGAAGTAGTATAGTGAAGGGATTCTGTGGTCAATTCTTTGGAATTGAGTTCTGGCTCTACCTCCTACCAATTGTAGAACCTTGGGAAATTCTTTAACCCATCTGTGCCAAATCTTCCTAATCTTAATAATGGAGATAATAGTAGTTGCTCTCTTATAGGACTACTGTGAAGATAAAATAAGAGGTGTCTGTGGCACAAGATGCTTAATAATTGTTAGCAAACTTTAATATATAAGAAAAGGAGATTGACAAGTAAATTAGTTGTCTTTTTATAATGATTTACCTAGCACATATAAATATTATTTGGCCTGATATACTTAAAAACATATATTTAGAAAATAATTATGTTAAAGCAGTTTATAAAATTTTCTTCCAATTTTGAAATGATTTATCTCTAGAACAATACATGTAATATTATGCAATCTTACTATCCATTTTTTCAATATTATATCTGAAGAAATGATAGGACCAAAACCAATTTGCTTTAGCCGGTAATATTTCAGAATATTGTTTTTCTTAGGTGCATTGCCTGGAAAGCAAGAAGGTATTTCATCTTAGTTCTCTACACATTTCAAGATCATGTTATAGTAATTAAAACAGTGTCCGTTTAGTGTGAAGATCAGTATCTACAAGGTGTTTCCACTCAGCATCGGCCCACTTTATTCTTACTTGAGCAAAGAATAATATAAAGAAAGCTTTTATGAAAGCCATTAATCACTGTCATTTAGTAACTAATTGAAAAGGCAAAACTTTTGGCAGAAGATAAACATTAAACAGTGATATTAAAATCATCATTCAAAAAACAGCATGGTATTACCAAATACAGTTCCTGATTGACCAAACAGAAGTTATATAAATAAGTGAGATTTAGTAAGAAGAGGACAATGCACATATGTAATGCCACTATTCTTTGTGAATGTTTATTAACTAGCAATTAAAGTAGCTTACCAATAACTTTAATAGTAAAAAAAAAAGCCCACTATGATACTCATTTCATTTGCTAATTATATTTCTCTTTTTTTAACCACCAATACTGAAATATCTCTTCAAGATAATTTTAGCTGCTTTATTCTCTCCTCACATTTTTGATCAGATCTGGGAAACATCTGCATAGGACTCCATTTAGGGGAGACAGTGCCAGTGATAGATCTATCATCCTTAGTATGATTTTAGGCTTGTGGTATTTTCTAACCCTGATACAGAATATCAAAAAATCCCTCCTTAAGAAAAATCCTTGAATTAGTTAATGTCGTAATTAATTAGTTTGTATTAACTAACTGGTCAGTAATCTTTTCTATTTCATCTCTCTATCTTTACAAAAACTTAGATATTATAATATTCTATAGTATATGCATATATACTTATGTATATAAATATATGCATATCTTAAGACTGCAATGCATTATCCTTAAAAGTAGTGAAGAAAAGTATACACCGCTCTTACTTTTAGTATATTGTGTTTGATTACGATTATTATATTTGCAAAGTACACACACACAGGATAACTCGTATCCATGCAACACTATAGTTTAAAAACTGGTCTAACCCTTCTTATGGATCTCCAAAGAATCTTGTGAGACAGGTGCATCTGTGAAGTTAATATTTTCAAGGAGAAGTAAAACAGGAAAGAGAACTTTGTATGGGAATATAATGCCTATCACAGCACCCTCTGAACAATTTAGTATAAGAACAGGGCTGAGGCCTTCATAATTATATCACTTTGTCTTACCCTCCCTGGGCTCTAATAAATATGAATAAAAGTAAATAAAAGGAAAAATATGTCATGTTTATAAAACAGAAGACTTTAGATTTTTAGTGTCTATTCTCCAAAATTGATTGTTACATAAAATTCAATTTCAATAAAAGCCTTTGCAAGATATTTTTTAGCAAAAAAATCATCTATGGTGATAGAAATCAGAACAGTGGTTGCATATGCATATGGAGATAGGTAAAGACTGACTGGAAGCAAATACGAAGATTTACCTGAGAAAATGGAAATGTTTCTATTTTGATTGGTATTTCTGGTTACCTGGGTATATATGCTTGTCAAAATTCTAAGAATTTCTATTTAATATTTGGACTATGAATTGATCCACAATATGATTATTCTCTATGTGGTCAGCAGATGCCATTGGATCAGAGACTTTAATATGATCAAGTCAGTCCTATTTAAACGTAAATAACATAACAACCCACACTATTCATTCATCAGGCATCCTACAAGTGAAGGAAGAAAAGATATACAAAAAAAAAAATCAAACATCATAAACCATCCTTCAAGAAATTAATCTAGTTATGGGATGACTGGGTAGCTCAGCAGGTGAGCATCTGCTTTTGGCGCAGGGCATGATCCTGGAGACCCGGGATTGAGTCCCACATCAGGCTCCCTGCTTGGAGCCTGCTTCTCCCTCTGCCTGTGTCTTCTCCCTCTGCCTGTGTCTCGGCCTCTCTATCTTTCATGAATAAATAAATAAAACTTCTAAAAAAAAGAAATCAATCTAGTTAGAAATACTTTTGTAATATGCTTTTATCAGTTAGATAAGTCAGATCATTTTGTAAGGCTCTTTTGATATCATTTTTTTAATTGTAGTAGCAGTTGTTTTTATTCTTTTTGCCTATTTAGATTTCCTCTTTCATGAATTGCCTCTTCATTTTTTGTACCCATTTTACCACTGGGTTTCCAGATTACTTTAGTTATTTATAGTAAGACTTTATTTCTCTACATATAAATTTTCAATTGGTTATATATAGTCTAGATATTCTTTTCATTTTGTATCTCCTTTGTTTTACAAAAATATCTTTATGGAGTATTCCTTATATATCACATTTAGAAAATAAGTGTATTCTCTTTTGGTATTAATAATTATTTTCTGACTTCTGTTATAACTTCTCTGTTTATCATTCAGTTTTTTAGAAGTATTTTTATTAATTATTATTTTTCTATTTCCAAAGAAGTGGGAATGGGTGGGAATGAGTAGGACCATGTAAAAAGACAAGATGCAAAATGGGAAAGGATAAGTTACCTTTTTTGCTTCTGATTTCTAATTTCTAATTTTCCTACACTTTGCTCAAAGTTGTAGGATACAGATTCATTAAAATTGGGGGGATTTGGTTTATGACTTTGTATGTGGGTAAATTTTTTATAAACACTCCATGTACCTTTGAAAAGAATGGGTAGAAAATCTTGTACTTAGCATATAGTCTAAAATAGATAAGCTTCCTGGTTTTTTTGTTGTTGTTGTTGTTTTTTCATGTTGGTGAGTGGCCTTTGGTCCACCATTTTGTTAAAATAAAATTTTAAGGAATTTCAGGCTTATTAAACTATTGTCATTGAATCAACAAAATTTTTACATGAATAAAAAGAAATGATTTAATAAATGATGATACTAAAATATTTACTATATAAAAGCTTCTAGCTTTAAAAATAATAAAATGTATTTTTGTTTTTATTAAGTTAATAAAAATTATAAGAGCTTTGAAAATCACAAGTACACAAAGTGTATTTCTGCATTAGTAAGCAGGGCTATACTTATTTTTTGCTCTTTAAAAACTATATAATCCTTTGTATTCATATTCTGTGTATCATATGTATTAGGGAAAAGTTATTTTCTTAATATCACACATAATTGCTTTTTTCTTTATCTTAATTCACAGGAATGTATCAAAGGGAATTCATTGCTTACCAATTTGCTTTCTGTACTGATCAACAGGAAGTTTTATAGTGGAGGCATCTTTTCTACCCATCTTTGATCTCCAAAATGCCTGCTGCAAAGAAAGAAAATAATTATGATGAAGTCCTAAAAAAATCAAAAGGACTATCTACAAACTTCAGGAATAATTTATTCCATAAAATTCATTTTTAAAGCAATGGGTAAAAATGTCTTTGACTTATTCCCATTAGATATCAGTAAAGAACACAAAATTCTTTCAAATAAATTATCCAGGATACAATTGCTGGTAATTAAATTTCCCAATTATTTGTTCTTGGTAACATTCATTTTATCAAGTATTATCAATACCCAATTAAACCAATGTGTTAGAGAGTATTATCTGTAAATGTGAAAATCATGTACTATTTATTCAGACGGGTTGGGGTTATAGGCATGCTCTTGGCAGTATGTTTCTTTCCAATTACCTATTGTTACACAAAAAGGCTAAAGTTTGAATCTCAGTTACTTTGAATCTTGTTTTAATAGACATGACATTTTAAAAAAGGCATGACATAGGTAACAAAGTGCATAAATTTGAGTTCTAGTCTGTCTCTCCTATAAATAGTATAAATTGCTACCATTTCCTAATATTCTCATGCTTACTACATTATATGCACTGTTTGATTTAGTCCACAACACATCTTTCAAATCTTATTATTTTTATTGAATTTAAATATGTGGCAGACATGTGGAATTTAAGAAACAAACAAGCAAAGGAGAAAAAAAAAAAAAAAAAAAAGGACAGGAGAGAGAGGGAAATCAAGAAACAGATTCCTAACTACAGAAAACAAACTGATGGTTACCAGAGGGAAGAGGGGTTGGGCCACAGTGAAATAGGCGATGGGTATTATGGAGGGCACTTGCAAGGAGCACTGGGTGTTGTACGGAAGTGCTCAATCACTATACTGTACAACTGAAACTAATATTACACTGCTAACTAGCTGGAATTTAAATAAAAACTAAAAAAATTGACGAGATGAGCACTGGATGTTATGCTATATGCTTGGCAAATTGAATTTAAAAAAGAAACTTAAAAAAAAAAGAAACTTGAAAAAATATGTGGCAGAGATTATAACCTACTCACTAAAATTCAAATTCTCCTTTTCTTCCTGGCACAGAGTTAGACTATGTTTCCTAGCCTCATTTCAAACATGTAAGTTAGTGCTTGTCAAAAGAATATGAATGGAAGTCATGTATGTCACTTCTAGACCTGAACATTAAAATCTTTATTGAAGGCTGTGTTCTCTTTCACCTTCCAATTGGCTAGAACCGAAATTATCCCCTGACAAACCTTAAGGGTACCTGTATGAATGCAGTACCTTTGGTCAGCCTGGGGTGGAAGAGGATAAACTCTAGCTTGTTTATCATCTTAGTACTTTACCAAAAAGTAGAATGACTGAAAAAGGAATGAAATTCTAGAGTACTTATATATGTTGGGTGGTGAGGTCTATTTATTACAGACTTAATTGTTCCCAGAGTGGCGCCTAGAAATTGGTCCTCACTGCTTCTAGTAAGGAACTACGGAATAAAGATGTGGTGAGGCAAGAACTGGCCAATTCATAATCAAAAATACAAAGTGATAGAGAGCTACGTAATTTGGGGACTAACAAGGTTGGAAAAGCCAGCTTCTAAAAGCCAAATAGCAAGAAATAAAAGAGAAAAAGGCTTTGAAGAAGAAAGGTCCATTAAGACTTCTCAAAGAGATAGAGAGAGAGAGATAAAAAGTAGATTGGGATGCTCTTCTCTCACCTGAACCTATTGCTTCAGATCACCTGGAAGCAGCCACTATCAGGTAGAAAGAGACAAGTAGAAGAGTTCTGAGGAATAGAAAATAAATAGGTGTGAGAACTATGGAAAGAAATTGCATGGTCATATGAAACTAGCCAGAAATATTAAGACGGCTACTAAAATCTGAGGGAATTATATTTACAAGGAAACCAAATTTGTCTTAAAAAAAGTATGAGAATGAAAATAAATCCTTGGACCTCTGTAAACTTAAATTAGCCCATTGCAGCTCTCAAGGAAGGCAAATGCTATAGATTTGTAACAGCCACTTCACAAGTGACTAGGACGCAGAATCCTCCAGAAGACAGAGCCATAAAGAACAACGGACAAAGGAATTTCACTTCTAAAAAAATCATAATTATGGTCCAAGGAAGAAACTTCTGTCAGTACAATGAATGGGCCTTCTCAGTGGCCTCATGTTGGATCAGTGCTTCTTGTGTGGTTCCCATTTTTCCCATTCTTCCCTTTCTAAATGGGAATGATTATAGGGGATATGAAGCAGTTATTATTCTCTGCTTCACCATTAGGAAAGTTTGTCTGTAAACTTCAAGGATCCACATTCAAACCTGAGAAGGAGCACTGTGCACTGGCTTGAGATCTTTGACTTTGTTCTGGATGCAGTAAGTAGGGAACTTTAAGATCTTCCTACAAAAGAGATAAGAAAAATGTTGTGCATCGCTGTCTCATGACCAGAAAGGTGAACTATGGGAAAAATTGCTAGCTGCTTACTAAAATACATGTTCTCCTTTGTTTTTGCTTTTTCTTTTTTCCTGAGCTCCCTTGACAGAGTTTCCACCTTCTTCTAAGGCTAGCTATGGGCATGTGGTTAAGTTTCAGCCAACAGAATATGAAAAATTAGTGTTTGCTACTTCTAGAACCAACCTATAAAGACTTTCCATATGTGCTCATTCATCTGGCTAAAATGAGATGCCCCCAGAGTGGTGCTGAAAATAATCTAATGAAGATGGCAAGAGCCTATGACATCCTGGGCCCTGAATGACTACACAAAGGAAAGCTACTCAACCTACTTGTTTTTTCTCTTTCAGGCTGCTGTGAGGACAAGAAGTAACTTGTAGCATTTGAGCCTCTATACATTTTAGATTTATTTGTTACAGCTGACAGAATCACCCTAAGGAAAACAAGTATATATAGATGTCCTGTATAAGCTGCTGGACTATAATTATCCTAAAGAACATTATTAAGGTTCTCAAATGCCAGATGTCTTTGAAATTGGTTTAGATCAAACTGTATTGCTTATTTACACATATGGTCACACAGGGCAATCCCAACAATGATACCACCTAATACAGTAAATGGCACCCCCAAATTAAAAATTACTACTTATGTGTAAGAAACTATAAATTCTGCTAAAAAGAAATCTATGTCTCTATTTGTAATAATCTTCAGATTTAACATTATGGTAATATTGAAGAATGTGCAAAGTAAGACAAAAAGTCAAATAAATTAAATCTTCGCCTCTAATAAAACATGTAGTTATCATATCTAAGATAATACAAACTTAAAATTTCAAAAATGAAACTAAGTCTCACCTAATCCTATGTTCTCACTTGTTATTATTCAGAACATTAATACAAGCATCATAAAAAATATCAATAGATATGTTATAATTTATTCATATAGCAATCCATTTGCATAGCGTTTTGCATTTACTAATTGTAAAGAGGAGTCAAGGCAAGTTATTTTAATCTTGATTATTAAGGGGCTAAAAAAATATTACTCCATTTTAGGAGAGAAGTTGGCTTAAATAAATAAATACACAGACATTATTTCCTTTTCAACTTAGTTTTGTGTGCTGCCTTTATGGAATAGCTTAAATTTTTAAAAAGCAAATTACGAAGGCTAAGTACCAAAATGGTCACTCACTGCGTCCCTCAATTCCTTCTTGGTTATTTGAATCAACATCCTAACAGAGATAACATTTTAGAGGTCAGTATTTTATTCATTCCTTACCGATAGTAAATAAAAAAGGAAGAGATTCATAGAGAGTATCTTTTCAACAAAGTGAATTAGATTTTACTTATTTTAAAATGTACTTTAAATAAAGTGATACCAAAAAAAGCTAAAAAAAAAAAAAAACCTGGATTTTTATAAAGGCCGGTATTCTATGGATACATTTTATATGCATATAACCTGTGAATATAAAATCTTTAAAAGAATATCAACCTAAGAGATGCATTAAAGAACTAGCTTTAAATTTTTGTTCCTAATGATTTTAGTGACTGATAATCCTTAACCAAAATTTCAAATTTTAAAACTTTATTCCCTGAAATTATTCTGTTCTATTCTTTATTTACACTATTCTATTCTTTAAGCAAAATAAAATTTTACCAAATGTTGAAACCAAAACACGCCTAGAGAACACACCCATGCAAAAATGACTTATATTTTATTAGCTGTAACAAACATAAGAAGGCAGAAAATATCTTACTTTTCTAATAAACAGATTGAGGCTATTTTAAATGATCGAAAGAGATTCCCATTCATGAGTATGGTGCAAACTGTCAGTGCCTCGGACATCTAGAACCTCTAAAATGTTCTGACTTTTCTTTGTTCTTCAAAGCCTTGCAGTAATCATCATTCATTTCTATTGCTTTGATGGTAAGATAGCAAACTCCCAAGAAATCCAGGGAGACATTAGCACATAGAGCCGCAATTTCTAATAAGACAGCTATTTGCATACAAGATCAGCCACAATTTAAAATGTGTTGTGATAGATGCGGAAAGGGAATAACAGATTTATATTAGCATGTACAATACCAAGATTGTTTTCACAATTTAATTCCTTGGAGATTACATCTCATCACCTTCTTTTATAAAGAACACCGCATTCCCTGAGGAACTAACTTGCTCTGAGACCCAGCTAAACTAAAATATGGATTAATAATATAATATTTATTATTTATGAATTTCGCTGTAGGAATGATTTCAGATTAAATCATCAGAGAAGTTTTTAACATTCCTGAAACTTGATAACACATACTTAAGGAAGAAAAAAATGCTAATTTTATTTAATGCCTAAATTGCATATTAAAATACTTCATAATTAATTTTTATTTAATTAAAACTTAACACTCTCCAGGACTTTTCAGATTAAAGAGAATGTTTTTGTTTTTAATATCCTTTCTTAACCTAATTTTACACAGCAATTTGCCACATGTATTTTTGAAAACAATATGAGACCTTTAAAAACAAACAAAGGTAGTACAATATCCTATCACATTCTGACCAAGGTATTTTATTGCTCATTTATACCTTTTTTATGAAATCCAGAAAGAACAAGTAAAGAAATAAGAAACCTGAAGCCTTCACATATGTCTCTGCTTCCAGAAAAAGCATTCAATCCAGACTGTGACATTTAAATACAGATCAAAACACAGGTTATTAAAAATTCAATCCATGACCACAGAAAAAATAATGATCTCAGTTTTTAAGGCTAAAAGACCCTTCCTTCAAAAAAATTCTTACTTTAGTATGAAGTTATAAATAGGCAGAAAAGATGTTTGGTTATGGCTGGATCAGAATTGAGAACCAATCATGAAAATAAAATCTTATGCCAGATGTTGGGATGAACAGAGTAGTGGGTAAATAAAGAAGGCACTTGTCCCTGATCTGATGCATTCATTATTCCAGACTGATGTTTTAAAAATTCAAAGCTGATTGTGTAAGCAGCATATTTAAGTCATCCAAATAATGGCCCATTTCCTAGATAAAGCAAAAACTCTTAATATACAGGACCATTAATAACACAAGTGTCTGTTCTCCTTACTCATATTCTGGTGTACTATCAAATTCAGCTTTTAGTTCCATGATTTTGACAAGCTCATTCACATTTTTATGAATTTACTCATGCTCTGCAATGTACTTTAAATGTCATTTTCATATTCCCCCATTTGTGAAATCTATATTTTAATATTTCAAGCAAGGGCACATGGTTCAGATTTCCAGAGATAATCCTCCAAACTTAAGGAAATGAAAAAAATAAGTCATTTGGGACACTATCAAAGTGTGACACAGTAGACAATGAATACTTTGACATAAATATATATATATATTGAGATAAATTATTACAAGCAGGACAAAGTCCTATTATGTAAAACTGGAGAGTTAAACAGTGGTCTTCTAAGTGTTTTCAGGGATCAAAGTGTCCACCTCATCTTCACTTTGTCAAATTAATTTCTTTTAGAGCCACAGAAGGAATATGTCAAAACTTGAGAGGCACCTGGGTCAGGGGCAGGTATCTGGGTAGCTCGGTCAGTTAAGCATCTGCCTTCAGCTCAGGTCATGACCTCAGGGTCCTGGGACTGAGTCCCACATCTGGCTCCCTGCTCAGTGGGGAGTCTGCTTCTCCTTCTCCCTCTGCTTCTTGCCCCTGCTCGTACTCTCTCTCTCAAATAAATAAATCTTAAAAAAAAAAAGGCTTGAATACGTGGAAAAGTGATTTCTAAAATCCTGATCACTTGACCACATTGACATAAAAATTCCTAAGGAAAGTAACTGCAAGATAATTAGCTGTGTGACCCCAAAAAGTCATATTCTAGGAAAGGAATCTTAGCTGTTGGGACTCATCTTTCAGCCATATGATGGAACTAAAATGAATACTATAATGAATGTATATCATTATGGGAAAACAAACCAAAATTGGACCCCTATCTCACACCACATGTAAAAATCAATTGAGGATAGGTCATAGACCTAAACAAAAGAGCTAAAACAATAAAGCTACTAGGAAAAAAAAAAGAGATTATCTTTATGACCTTGGAGTAAGCAAATATTTCTCAGAACACAAACAAGATAGACCATAAAGGCAAAAAATAAAAATGTATTGAGCTTCATCAAAACTAGTTTTTGCTCAGCAAAAGACACCGGGAAGAAAAAAGAAAATAAATGTGTAATTTATAAACAGTTTGTAAATACTCGTAATATCTGTATCTGAAAAAAGAACTCACACTCAGGATATATAAAGAACTACTCAGGTAATATACAACATACAACTCAATAAAAAAAAAAAAACAGGTGAAAGCCTTGAACAGAAACTTCATCAAAGAAAATAAACAGATGACAAGTACATGAAGAAGCTCAACACCACTAGTAGTCAGCAAAATGCAAATAAAATAAGAATTAAAATTTCACTATACCCACTAGAATGGTTCAAATAAAGCTTTACTATACAAAATATTGGATGTGAAACAACTGAAATCCTGATACGTTGCCGATGAGAGTATAAAATCACAATCACTTTGGAAAACTGGCAATTTCTTACCATGCTAACTGCCAGCAATTCCACTCTTAGGTATTTATCTAAGAGAGATAAATACATACACCCACAAAAAAAAGCTTTGTATAAGGATGTTCACAGTATCTCTATTCACAATAGCTAAAATTTGGAAATAGCCCCCATGTTGATCAATGGAAGAACTGATGAACTGTGGTTTATTCATACATTCATACAGTGTAATATTACTCAGCAAAAAATATATATATACTGATAATATACAATGAAGATAAATCTCAAAAATAGTATGCTGAGTGAAAGAAGCAATGGCTCCTTTAGACCTAAACCAAATGAGTATTCATCAGTTTTATGCCCTTGTGACATCATTTAACAATGGTGGTCCCTGCTTCTTTCCTGAAATACTCATTAAAACACTTACTTCCCATGGGTGAAGGAATATATGAGAGGTGAGACAGCAGAGATGGAAGGCATAGACATATCTATTACAAAGTAAGTAAAGGGAAGGGGAGAGAGAGGATATTATGCAGAGAGGAAGGGAGAGGTTAAGGAAGCTTTTTTGGTTATACTTTGTTTTGTTTTACTCTTGAGGGCTTGTTTTTGAATGCAGATGAAAACTGGAGTCCGTCTAAATAATAAGTACAAGGAGCCAGTAGCAGAAAGTGAGAGGGTAAAAAGACAGAAAAAAAAATTAAAAATTACTGGGCTTTTCAAGTATGTAGAAAGGGACAGAATTCAGCACACACTTGACATAATAATCATAGCAAGCTACCTCTTTCACTTTAACAGGAAAGAGGAAAAAAAAAAAAAGATAGTAAGAATACGTGTTAAGTTTTGAGTTCTGGTAGCCCAAAGTAGGAGTTCCAACCTGGCAGCTCCACATTCATCTGAAGTAAGAGGCATGATTATCTTCTAAGAGTGAAACGGAAGGTAGAAACTGCAAATTTGAGAGTGCAGAGGCTGGAATTTATGCTGGGGACAAATTATGCTGGGTACAAATAGAGAGGGCTATCCGGGGAAAACAGGATTAATGAGAAACACTATGAGACTGAATTAATTTGGTAACCAAGAATCCATGGTAGCATTAAACTACATGATTGAAAATAGCATTTATTTTTTTCTGCATGCTCAGCTGCTCACTGCTGGCTTTGGGAAGGGACAGACAGCTGTATTAAACAAAGTTTAGGTTTTTCCCAGAGAGGCATGACAGCAGGGCAACAGGGCCATAAAGCTTAGGATACTATATAAAGTGGATAAAGTGATGTGCCGTGGTGTCTAAAGCCAGAGAAGGAAGTGAAAACCGTAAAGGGTGTAGAGTTAAGCAGAAAGTAGACTAATTTTTGGACCTAAAGATTTGGATGAGGTCAAATAACCAAAGTTTTGGGAAGAAAAGAACTAGAGTTTCTTTGACTAGAGAACAAAGATTATTAACAGAGAGTTGTGGAGTGACTGATGTTATTGCTGTGACGGAGCAGGTTATGATCCAGCAGGGCAGATAAGTTAAGGAAATGAGAAGCCAGAACAATACAAACCTCACACATGTGGTTAGCGAAGGCACCCGTGATGGTGGAAGGATTTGGGCTAAGGTAGAAAGACTCTAAGTTAGGAAGACAGAGGAGTGACCTGGATAGCCACAGTTAACAGCAATAAAGAGAGGTCGAGGGTACTACAGTCAGAAGCAATCAGCTACAAAGGAGATGGGTTTCTTGCTTCATTTGTCTTGTTTGTTTTTATTTGCATGGAAAAGTAAATGAACTAGAAGTGGCAATAAGAAAATAAAAAGATAACAACCAGACTTCTGGTCCACAAGTATGGGGAGAGTTAAAGAAAGAAGAGTCTCCACTTAAGAAGGCTTTAGGGAAATGGTGTCTAGAGAAAAATCAGGTTTCAATTAATGTCAAGAGGGTAAAGTGATAATCAATGGAGTGCTTGAGGGTGGATAGGGTTCAAGAGGGATATAAAGAGAACCAGAAGGAAGAAAATAGCAAGAGATTGGTTCAGTAAAACAATGAAAATGAGCCACAGAATAATGGGCTTAAGTGTTCAGGGGAGGACAAATGGTCAAATGTGTCATCTTGGACAGCAAAGAAAGATAACAGGAATGTGTTATTAGGTTATCTCCAAACTGTACCGAGTACTCAGGCCTCTCTTGAGTTAGCTGTGGCCTAGGTAAAATGAGGAATCCCAGTCCCTTTGCGAAGGGTCAGCTGGCTGGAACTGAACACCTCAGAAGAAAGACTCCAGTCTCTAGAGTCTAGTTAGGCATATCAACTCAACAGAACAACTAGAGGCTCTAGGTCAGCATTTGTCAAAAATGCTGTCCATCCATCACCAATGTCAAGAGTTGTGTGGGATGTTTATTAAAATGCAGACTCCCCCATCATGGTCCTACTGAATCAAAATCTCAAGGGCTCAGGTCCATGAGTCTCCAGGGTTTTGGGAGGGGGGTTTTTAGCTTGTGCGTTTTGTTCTTGATTTTTCCATTAATGTTTAAGAATCACTATTCTTTTTAACCAGCTTATAGGTAATTCTGTGCACTAGCATTTGAGAAACGCTGCTGGAAGTAGATGGAAGGCCTCAGCAGGGACCGGGAGATCCTTCAGCCTCTCTGGTGGAGGCTGAA
This sequence comes from Vulpes vulpes, assembly GCF_048418805.1. NCBI lineage: Eukaryota > Metazoa > Chordata > Mammalia > Carnivora > Canidae > Vulpes > Vulpes vulpes. The sequence goes on along the minus strand of NC_132792.1, from coordinate 41,422,980 downwards.
TGAGGCAGTCTGACAAAACTTTAGAAGCTTTTAAAAATTGGCTGAAACTTCAGACTTTTTCTAAATTCAACAGGGAACATTAAGAGGGTATTGGGCAATGAGGTAATCAAAGCGGTTACTTTTTAATGTGATTAGAAAGGCTAGAAGGTTGAAGATAATTAACAAGCTTAAAACAAATCTAGGTACTTTCCAAAGGCAATCTACTAAGAGAGCAACATAGTAAGTAAAAAGGAAGAGACATTTAGTGTTTGACTTTTCAGAATTTGGGAATAGCAGGAAGTGGGCACAGGGCAGAAGAAGAGCTGAAGATAACTATGCTTTCACATTTGAGTGATGATTAAGATACAAAGTCCCAGGCTTCACTGTTCAGAGATACCCAGTCAGGAAGGTTGGGGAGAGACCAAGGAAGCTGAATTTTTAACAAGCACCAACTCCCTGCCAAGGTTTTCAATCCCAGGTGGTACATGGACCACACTTGGCAAAATATCTGGTTATAGAGACAGTATGTCATTAACAAAAATAGGTAATAAAAGGAGGTAATAGGGAAAAAAAGATAAAGGGTAGGTGGTGAGGGTAGGAGAGTATTAAAAATACACATTATAAAATATTTGTAATTGCTGTAACGAAACAAGCTCTTGTTTTTCCTAAAACCTCGAAGAATTAGTTTATCTAAACATAATAGTATCACTAATTCCCTGGCCTCCATCAAAAAATCCCCACAAATATTTTACTTACTTTTATTTTAATGCCTTTTTAATGCACAGATTGTTGTGGCATCTGGACACATGACATACTCGAAAACAACACATTAAATTTATACTGCCCAGAATAGACAAAAAGCTGCCTTGCATATACCATCAACAATGCTCATCACTGGGGGAAGGGGGTGCTGCAGTAGCTGGGTCCCATGGAATTATTATTATTTTTTTAATTCTGAACTTTGCATAAATATCAAAGGAATAAACACTTCAAATCTGAGAAGGAGAGAATTTCAGCCAAGTAAGTGGCCACGTTCCTAAGTGGAAAAATAATCTTTCCTATTTAGAGGGTTTAATTCAGCAAAATGGGACATGTACTTCAGTTAATCTCTTGTACTACATTTGCAAAAGGAGATAGGATAGGTTAGCTAAACTAGGATTGGCCTACGACATAACTTCTAATTGTCAATGAAGTCATTAATGACCTAAATTATATTATCTTTCAAACAAAGGATTTTTTTGTCATTTTTTTATGTTTTTTCAAACATTTCTAAGGTTACAACAATATGGCACCAAATAAATAAAACTGCAGACCCTGTTTTTACTATTACAAAGTACTGATAGGTGAAGAGACATAAGGCATAAAGCAGAGAAGATCCTGAGGCAGAGAAGAGGCAGTTCCATGTCTACTTTGACCACTAACTAACTAATATACCTTTAGATTGGTTTGTTTTTTGGTTTTTGTTTTTGATGAGACAAAGAATGACTGAAAATAGGATTACAGATCTAAAGGTCACAAGCCTTGATATTTCAATACTTATAATCCCTGAAACTGGTTATTTTAAGAGAATTATATTGAGAGAGGATTTTTTATATTTTAAGAGAATTATATGAAACCCAAGATTGTTTCAATTATCATACAGATAATAAAAAGTTTGATTCTGTCCAGATGGCACCAAAAACTGGTAGTTAAAGGATGAAGGAAAACAATAAGCTCTAGATGCGAACATCTCAGATGGCATCTATTCTTATCTCTGTAATTCCTAAATAAGCAGATGTATATCTATTTTATCATAATTTCCTTTTTTAAAAGATTTTATTTATTTATTCATGAGAGACACAGAGAGAGAGAGAGTCAGATCAGAGATACAGGCAGAGGGAGAAGCAGGCTCCATGCAGGGAGCCCAACGTGGGACTCGATCCTGGGTCTCCAGGATCAGGCCCTGGGCCGAAGGTGGCGCTGAACTGCTGAGCCACCCGGGCTGCCCTATTTTATCATAATCTCTTAATATGAACTCCTTTTTCTTAGTTCTCAAGTAACATTAGTGAATTTTTATGATTCAGAGGTTTTGGCAAATTATCAGAGACAAAGGTTTACTGACAAAAAGGACTTTTTTTTTTTGCCCAAAAGTTTAAACGCATTTCACTGGGAATGTCCAAATAATATATCTGCGTTTAGTATACATGAACTGTTCTAATACACTCTAAATCTTTTTTAAATGTTTTTATACACTCTATATCTAACAAAATCACAATAACCAAGTTTGACTTATTTAAAGTTAAAGTTTTCATTTTTCTTAGTTTGCATAAATTTTACATTGAAGCAAATATGAACCAAATTCCCCAAATATGGTCATGTTAAGACAATATATTAAGAACTTTGAGAAGTCTACTGAACGGTTTTTCTGAATCTTTATATGCCTTGTCGATCTCTTAAAGAAGACTTGAATAGGTCATGTTTCCAACGTGACTTGACCAACTTTTCAAATTTTGCATATTATCGTCTCATGAAGCCTCCGTTTGATGTAAAGTTTGGTGAAATAGACGGATTATTGGAAAGCTGGTTTAGATGGATTGTAACGGAAGTGAATAAGCATCTGGTTAATGAATAAAAGATGTCCAGAACTGGCTAAGAGACGCTTATCAGCTCCCCAGGTTCACAGAGGATAGGAATATTCTGCTGACAGAGATCTAGCATAGAGTGACCATAAAATTTACCACCCAAGCCAGAACATTTTGAGAGTGAAAGGGAACTCTGTGACACCAGGACAGCAAGTATAAACCAGGACTGCCCTGGGCCAACTCCTGCCCCAGCGCACTCTTGCCCTAACTATAAAATATACAAGTACAATTCACAACAGCACACTGTCCCTCAACTAGTTCTGTCACTCATAAGGTGTTGCAATAGAAGAAAGGAATGGAAAATATCCTGGAATACTTCCATTTCAGGAAATAAATGATTATTTTAGACAATACTTGCTGCATATACAAGACCATGGTATCAGATTGTACTATGGCACAAACTGTCCTCATTTATGAATTTCTCTGTGACGCATCACCCTACTGAGCATTTGGTCTTGAAACTAAGCTGTTGAGTTTCCCAGTTAGCACTGTCCCAATTCTCCCTTATTCCAGCTTGATTTCTTTTTTTTTTATTTTTTATTTTTATTTTTTTTTTAAATTTTTTTTTTAAATTTTTTATTTATTTATGATAGTCACAGAGAGAGAGAGAGAGAGGCAGAGACACAGGCGGAGGGAGAAGCAGGCTCCATGCCCCAGGAGCCTGATGTGGGATTCAATCCCGGGTCTCCAGGATTGCGCCCTGGGCCAAAGGCAGGCGCCAAACCGCTGCGCCACCCAGGGATCCCCTTGATTTCTTTTTGATCATCTTCATATTCACTCTTCCTCAGTCTGCCTGTTAAACACTGTTGCTCCCCATAGTTCATTCATTCCACATATGCTCTCCTTGGGTACCTGATTCCCTGGAATATATGTATCAAGGACCTATATCTCTAGCCCTAGCTTCTTGGATCATACATCCAGCACCATTCTGAGGAATGACAACATGAATTTCCCATTTCTCCCAATGATCGACTTGTTTTTCCTACATTCTATCTCATTTATTTTCTAACTAAACTCACAGGAATGTCAGAGAAGCAATGCTGTTTTCTTCTCATTGCAGATTTTCCTCAACTGGTAGTGCTAACTTTGATCACTTGATCAAAGTGATAATTCGATAATGTGCCTGATTTCTCCACTGAGAATTTAGTCTTTTCCTCTTTGTAACTACTAAGTATTTGGTTGGGGGTACTTTGAAATTATATAAATATCCTATTCTTCCTCAAATTTGCAACTACTAGTTTAGCATTTATTGATGTTTTGTGATGAATTAATTATACTCATACAATTGTCAAATGATGATTTTCTAATTGCACCATTCCTTCTGCATTTATTAGCTCATATTCTATGGTATGAAAGTGTTTTCTTCTCCCCCATTTATTCATTTTTGTGTTTATATCAGTATATACTCATAAATTGCTGTTTTATTCAATGGGTTAAAATTCACTTATATCATTTGTTTATTTCAATGCTCAAATTGTCCTGAAGTTAGCCAATGGAAGGTCCTTCAAGTAATCTATAATTTTTGACATAGGCTGCTGTCATTTTTTAAACACCCGTTCTTTTTGGCAAAATAAAATATTCAAGGTTCATCTTACACTTTCCTTGATCCTGCCCTGGAACTGCCATTTCTCCCATGAGCCCAGTTACCTTTCAATGAGGAATAGCATTTATACATCAAGATCTGGGGACAGGTTATGTTCACTGCTAATGAGTGACACTGTTTGCAAGCTTGTCAGTGCACAGAGCTAGAGAACATATGTACTGGTATGAAGTCAGTGCTTCCAATTTCCAATCCAATGCCACACAATTTGTAGTAGTTTTGTGCTTTCCACATTTCTATTTGTAACTTTCTTCTCTAACAGTGACAAACCTATCAACATTATTATCAATGAAATTTGTCATGTTTAATTTTTTGTATAATATTCAGTAATAAAAAGTTAATATCAAAGATTTTTTTAACTCGTAGATCACCTATGAAACGATGGGCAAGAGCTTATTTGAACTAAATCTAACAAGTAACTAACCTGTGCTAATGTAGACAAACTTGAGGATAATAGTGATATCAAATCTTAAATACCCCACAGATGCCAATCACATTATTTTATGGCTTACAGGCATGTGCTCCACTCCATGGCAAGAAAAAATGAGACTGCTCCTAAAACAACTTAGGCCTATTCCTAAAGTTGGCCATGGGGTCTATTTCTCATAAGCATATATTTGCATACAGGAGGGGCAGCTAGTGGAATAAAATCAAGGCTCTTTGAAGGTAAGGGTTAATGGAATTCTAAACAGATAACTAAAAGTGTCATTTCAATGTATACGTAAATATTCATACATAAAAAAGAAATAGATTGCATAGATTGAATTGATAACATTCAAGAACTATATGGTGTAATTACATGTAAGTATACTGGTTTCATCACTTAATCTAAGATTTGAAAATGATGGTTTTCAAATTTTCTTTTTTTATTAAGCTTTTTATTTTCATTACAGTATAGTTAATATACAATATTATATTAGTTTAGGTATACAATATAGTGATTCAACAATTCTGTACAGTGCTCAGTGCTCATCATCATAAGTGTACTCTTTAATCCTCATCATTTGTTTCACCCATGCCCCCAACCACCTCCCCTCTTGTAACTATCAGTTTGTTCTTTATAATTAAGAGCCTGATTTATGGTTTTCCTCTCTTTTTTTTCCTTTGCTCACTTGTTTTGTTTCTTAAATTCCATGCATGAGTGAAATCATATGGCATTTCTTTCCCTGACTTATTTTACTTAGGATTACACTCTGTATGGATAGTTTCTGAAAAACATGCAATGTTAATATACCAGACCAGAGCATATAAAACTTTAGCTGAGCCAAGGTTTTTTGTTTTTTTTTTCAAAAAAAGGATTGGATGACCTTGACAAAATCCTTTCCTTTCTTTTTTTTTTTTTTTTTAATTTTTATTTATTTATGATAGTTACAGAGAGAGAGAGAGAGAGAGAGGCAGAGACACAGGCAGAGGGAGAAGCAGGCTCCATGCACCGGGAGCCCGATGTGGGATTCGATCCCGGGTCTCCAGGATCGCGCCCTGGGCCAAAGGCAAGCGCCAAACCACTGCGCCACCCAGGGATCCCCAATCCTTTCCTTTCTTATATGATTCCTAAATTCTCTCAAATTTAAAAAGCTAGCATACATGAACATTTGTATCAGGTTAAGGATAATTATTTTCATGCCTAGAAACAAATCCTAGAAACAAACAAATTGGAGAGGCCCAATAATAATACTACCTACATCTTAAACATATCTTTTAAAACCAATGAAAGATATGTTCACTGAGATAAACTTAATCTGAGTACATAAGGGGAAATAAACATCTCAAAGCAATCATCAGAATGTTCTTTATGATAATTTTGTTTCCAATAGTTTCATAATATTGTATGACTTACTAAAAATAGCTTTATTAGTAAATAAGTATCAAAGTATAAAAATAACTAGTACACATATAATTTCATAGAAGTTGCATTTAAATGCATTCATTATATTGAAGTCTCATGTGATTATATCATTACCATTTAACTAATATTAGGATTTCTCAGACTGGTAGTTTTCAAACAGATTGCGTTATTAAACTTTATATTTATAAACAATGATGCACATTACTCATTTTTAAAACCACCAAACTAAACTACCAGAGAAATACAATAAAAACTATTAAGTTTAAAAATTGAGAAAATAATGTGGAGAAAGGTTAATGGGGAGAAGAACTGGGTTATTAACTAATATAATTCTACTATGTAGAAATAAGAAAATAAAGAAAAATAGAGAAAAAAGTACAAAAATACAAAAATACGTTTATTCTTTTTTAAAGATTTATTCATTTATTTGAGGGAGAGACAGTCTTAAGCAGACTCCATGCTGAGCACATAGCCCAATGTGGGGCTCGATCTCAGGACCCTGAGATCATGACCTGAGACAAAACCAAGAGTCAGATACTTAACGAGCTGTGCCACCCAGGCACATCCCAAAAGTACATTTATAGGTTTCTATAACAATGGATAAATAGAGAAAAAATATCCCAGGTATGAGCCAAAACACAAATGAGAAAACCATAAATTCTATTTTGTACCAAGTTCTATTTACCCTTGCCTATTCCTTAATTCCTATTCTATCAAATATGTAATATCTTTTTTTAAAGATTTTATTTATTTATTCATGAGACACACTGAGAGAGGAAGAGACATAGGCAGAGGGAGAAGCATGTTCCCTGCAGGGGAGCTTGATGCAGGACTCAGTCCCAGGATCCCAGGATCATGACCTGAGCCAAAGGTGGATGGTCCACCACAGAGTCACCCAGGTACCCCATGTCTTTTTAAAAAAAATGTTTATTTATTTATTCCAGAGAGAGAGAAGAGAGAGAGAGAGAGAGAGTGTGTGTGTGTGTGTGTGTGTGAGAGAGAGAGTGGGGGAGGGGCAGAGGGAAAGAATCCCCAGGCAGACTCCCTGCTGTGTGGAGCCTCACCAAAGAGCTCTGTCCCATGACCTATGAGATCACAGCCTGAGCCAAAACCAAGAGTTCAAGGCTCAACTGACTGAGCTACCCAGGCATCCCAGTAATGCCTTTTATAAGGCATTTCATTAAAGAAGTTATCAAAATACTGCTTGATAGCTGACCTAGGAGCATTCAGTTTCAGAAAAAAAGAAATAAAGGAAAGCAATCAAGTGAAAATATGGAAAATATAGAAAATGTTGATTTGAAATAGTTAAAAAGAAATAAAAGACTTCACATTCCATCAATGTTATGGATTACTGACATTAAAACACTTCAACTGCAAATTACCAAGACATTATCAGGGTTTTGTTTACATGAGTGTTCATTTTGTGAAAGGTGAACATCTAATGCTCTTGTGTTATGTTGTTCTATGTATTATTATGTATTTATAATTTACATATTATACATCAATGAAAAGTTACAAAAAATGTAAGATTCAACTAACAGAATACTTAGAAGAAAAAATAAAAATAGACAAGAGGCTGAAAAAAAGGAACTAAAAACACTAGGAAAAAAAGGAGTAACGCCCCCCACATTATAAGAAGTGATAAAATAAACTAAGAACAATAAACAATGAAATAACGATGCAAAAGAGATGAGATGATCAACATAGCAAAAGTTGAACTTTTAAAAAAGAAGAACATGGAACAAATGTTGTGACAGAACAAGAAAAAAGGTACAAAACTATTAGAAATATATAAGGGAATATGGCTAAACATTCAGCAACTATTACTATTATTTAACAAGAGGATACTATAAAAAATTTCTTGTCAATAAATTTAAAAATTAAGATAAAATATCATTTCTTAGAAAACAGATTTACTGTTTTCTAAATAGTTCAAGAAGGTAAAGGTGGCATAAAATTGAATAGAACGAAAGTCATTTAAAGAAACCAATCAGTGTTTAAAAATCTACCCTTAAAAAGTAAAAGATATCCACATAAAACGAAAGCAAAAAGACTGGATAGTTTTACAGGTAAGTCCTATTAACCATTCAAAAGACAGATAATCCATGTAAACAGGCTATATCAGATCCATAAAATGATAGGCTGTTTTGAAAAATACAAATAGGTACAACACTTCTCAACTCATTTCATAAGGCTAACAAATCCTTTCAATGACCCCAAGGCAAGGACATTATGAAAATGGGAAATCATAGGACAGACTCAATTATAAAGAGAGAGATAAAAATCCTAAATATAATATTGAAAATAAATAGAGTATTCATTATCATAATAACAAAATTTATCAGGATAAACCTGGGCAAATAACAAAAATGGAAGGATCATTCAACATTAGATAACACACTAATAATACTCTTAGTATTAACTGATTTAAGGTGAAAAAAATTGGAAGTCCTCAACAGATACAGGGGAAAAAAAAGTTATATTCAGTATTTACTGATTCTTACAGAATGAAAAAAGAAAAGAAGGGAGGAGCGGGAGAGGAAAGAAAAGAGAGAGGAAGGAAGTAAATAGCAATAGAAAAGAACTCTCTTACTTTGTTGACAGCAAACAGATAAAGAAAAGATTACTCTAATAGTGAAAATCATGAACAAGACAAAGATAATCACTGTTATCAGAAATCTAGGTAATATAGTGAGACAAGGGGAGACAAGATATAGGGATTAGAAAGGAAAAAAAAGTTATTATTCATAAATAATATGACTGGGAAGGGGCAGAGAAAAACTACAGGCAAATTATTTGAATCTGCACAAGATTCTTCATAAAAATCAGCAAAGTTACAATTTATAAAATCTATATGCAAAAATCATAATTACTATAGCAATACAAAATTTTAAATATCTATAAATACTATGAATACCTGTAAAATATATGCAAAAACTCTTATGGAACTTTTTTAAGAGAATAGGTTATAATAAAATAAGTGCAGTATTAATGAGCATTTGGGGGAGTGCAACAGCAATATCTAGTTAGGTCTAAGATATGTATATATCAGAATCATCAATTCCACTGCTAGTTATATGAATTAGAAAAATAATCCTCTATGTGAACAGAACACTAATAAGACCATTTAATGCAACATTTTTAATAATAGCAAAAATTTAAAATTTGAAAAAAAAATCCAAAGCCCTGTTAGTACACCACAATTGACTCATCAATGAAATATAATGCAGCTAAAATGTGTATGCCGTGAAGGGCACCTGGGTGTCTCAGTCAGGTGAGCACCCCACTCTTGGTTTCAGCTCAGGTCATGGGATTGCCCAAGGCTCTGTATTCAGGGCAGGATCTGCTTGGGATTCTTTTCTTCCTCCCTCTCCCTTCTCATCTGTTCCTCCCTATCATTCACTCTTTCTCTCTAAAATAAATGAATAAATATATATATATTTTTTACATCTGTGGACAATGATACAGAAGTTAATACATTTATATAACATTTTAAAACATTCAAGGGGCACCTGGCTGGCTCAGTTGGTTAAATGTCTGCTTCAGTTCAGGTCATGATTTCAGGGTCCTGGGATGGAGCCACACAGCCACATGTAGGGCTCCCTGCTCAGTAGGGAGTCAGCCTCTCCCTCTCCCTCTGTCCTTCCCCCCTCATGCTCTATCTCTATCATAAATAAATAAATAAATAAATAAATAAATAAATAAATTCAAATCAATAGCTGATACTATTTAGGGAAAATATATAGTACATATATAAATTTTCATGCTTCTTAATAATAAACATCAAAAAATCAATTTCTTTGGTTATCTGGTGGAAATAAAAAAGACAGATAAAATTGAGATTGCTTGCACAAAGATATTTAATTGGATCCAAAAACAGCATTCAGTTGGGTCGTGCTTTTTTACCCAATCTGAAAATATTTGGTTTAAATGGAGCATTAAGGGGCTCCTGGGTAGCAGAGTTGGTGAAGCATCTGATTCTTGGTTTCAGCTCAGGTCATGAACTTAGGGTCATGAGATTGAGCCCCACACTGAGGGGCTCAACCCAATAGAGTCTGCTTAAGACTCTCTCTCCCTCTGCCCCTTACCCCCTCAAATAAATAAATAAATCTTTAAAAAAATAATAAATGAAGTGTGACAATCGCTTAATTTAATAGAATTGTGTTTGTGTTTATATCTGCTATCATGTAATTTATTTCCTATTTGTTCCATCTATTCTTTTTCTTATTCTTCATTATGTGCTGCTTTGGGATTAACTGAACATATTTTAGTATTCTATCTTCCCTTTTAACTTGTATTCTTGTTTTGCATTGTTAGTGGTCACTCTATAATGTATATATATTGTTATCACAGTCTATCTTCAAATACTCTTTTACTACATATTATATAAGGCTTTACAACAGTAAACTTCCATTCCCTTTCCTCAATCCTTTGGGCCATTATTATCATACATGTTACATCTACATGTAAATTAAATAAGTCATAGGCAATATATTTGCTTTAAACAATCAAGTATATTTTTTAAGTTTTTAAAAATGAGAAAAATACTTTTCATATTTACCAACATATTTACATTTCCAGCTCTTTATCCAATGTATAGATTGATGCCTCAATTTCCTTTTTCCTGAATAACTTCCTTTAATATTTCTTGTAGTTTAAGTTTTTGGCAACAAATTCTCTCAGCTGTTTTTTTAGATATAAAAGTATTCGTTTTGGCTCCCTGCATGGAGCCTGCTTCCCCCTCTGCCTATGTCTCTGCCTCTCTCTCTCTCTCTCTCTCTCTCTCTCTCTCTGTGTGTGTGTATGTGTGTGTGTGTGTGTGTGTGTCTCATGAATAAAGATATAAAATCTTAAAAATAAAAATATTTGTTTTGTCTGTCATGTTTGAAGAATATTTTTGCTGGGTATAGAACTCTATTTTCTTTCAGTACTTGAAAGACATCACTCCTTTATCTTCTTGTTGGCATCATATTAAAGATCACTCTTCAAATTTATATTTTTTTCTTTACTTCATATGAATCCCCTGCTTTGACTATTTTAGATTTCTTTACTCACTGTTTTTAGCAATTTAATTTTGATGTGCCTTGGTGTCTGTTTATGTTTTATCCAAGTAGGGGTTCTTGGGACCATTCAACTAGCTTTATCAGAGAACCGGGGTTCCACCCTACCCTGATCTTGCTAATGATGAGAGCAAAATAAATGACAATAAGACAATATTTTTCTAATATTTCTAATATAATTCTAATATGAATTCTACTGCAATTGTTTGAAATTTAGACAAATGGCTTCTGTCTATACCAGTAAAGAATACTGACCTAGTAGAATTCTCACATTTGAAATGCCACACATCGACAATATCAATGTTTTTCAGTATCATGCTAGGACTCAATTAACAAAGGTATCCAAAGGAATGATATCTATTGTTTCCCATATTAATTATGATTGAAATATTTCCCTGCCCCCCCAAAAAATATCCAAATTCTGAAGAGACTCTAAGAACCAAGGAGATTACATTACCTAAAAATTAAACTTTACAAGCATTTAATGACTTTTAACTGTGTCCTAGATGCTATCATATTTACATATGATAAAGAATCTTTAAAGAGGTTGGCCAGATGCAATCGCTATAAATCATAAATTAGACCTAATTTATGCACTTCCCCAGATTCACTGCCTACTATGGCCTCAGTCACTTGCCCAGTGGACGACACCAGCCATTACCTTCAACTCATCTTCTAATACCACTCTCTGCCTTGACATCCTCTGGGTGTGAAGGTAAAAAAGCACAACTTCCCTACCATCTCCAGTCATAGAAATACCTACTCTTGCACCCATAGGAAGCATGGCTCCTCCCATCACCTCCAAGATCCTAATGATCCCACAGTATACAGTGTGAGATCTGACTTCTCCAACAACAATCTGAAAAGCACATGGACAGTAACATACCATGAGATGAGTTTTAACAAATGAGAAACAAAAGATAGGAAGATGTGGGCAATACATTTCTTTCTCTTCCTCAGTTCAGCTACAGTTGACCTCTGAACAACGTTGGGGTCAGGGGTACCAATCCACCACACAGTGAAAAATCCATGCATAACTTTTAATTCTTCCAAAACCTAACTACTAACAGTTCATTATTATATGGAAGACTTGCCAATAATATAGTCAATTAACACATATTTTGTATATTGTATGAATTATATATTGTATTCTTATAATAAAGTAAGCTAGAGAAAATGCTGTATTTATTGAAAAAATCTGTATATTTTAAACACATAGTTCAAACTCATGTTATTCAAGGGTCAACTATAATTGGTTCTGTACAGCATGTCCAGAGATTTCCCACTTAACTAAACAAAAGTCTATGTTTTCTATTTGAAGCCATGGCCAGCTTAATAACCACCTTGTATTCACACTGGTTTTCTTTTTTCCATTATTCTCTCATGCCCCCCTTGTATTGCACTCAGCTTAACCTGTACCTCAAAATATGTTGTCCAATGACCTTATAAGATATTACATTACTATACTTCTCTCACATCATTTCCTAAATATATTACAGCTTTTTGCAATTAACTGGGATACTCTGTGGTTTCTCAAAAGAGTTTTGAATGTCCAGTAGAGACCCAGAGTAACTTTGCCTAGAAATTCATAAGCTGCTTTTTAAAAATAGAAATCTCAGTGTGTGGATTCTATGTGTCTATTCTGTTTTAAACCCAGGTAAGAAAAAAGTATGGTAATATGGCAGAGATGTAGGAAGTGGTGTGTCAAATGTAAATACAAAAATGTTGAGTAAAGCAAGAAAGACTTGGTATTAGCTACAGAAATAATGAGGTGATCTTGGAGCACATAATAAATCAAAATTTGAGTGTGGGAATCTATGATTATGATGAAATATAACTTCTATGATTATGGTACATTAAATGGCAAAAGAAGTTTCACGGATTTAATTAATGGCTGTATCAGCTGACTTTAAAATAGGGATATTATCGAAGTGGGATTCACTTAATAATAAGAGCACTTTAAATCGTGATTTAGAGGTCATAGTCAGAGAAGTTAGAGAGATTCAATCTGAAAGGGATTTGATACATGAGAAACTCTCCACTGCTGGATGAGGCCATGTGGCAAGACATATGAGTGGCCTGAAAGAGGTCACTTAGCTAAGAGGAAATGAGGACTTCAGTCCTACATCCACAAGAAACTACATTTGGCAAACAGTTTACATGAGTTTAGAAGTAGATGATGCCACAGAGCCCTAAGCATCATGGTTGGCATTTGATTTAAGGTTTATAAGATCAGGAAGAGAGAACTCTCAATCAGGCCACGCTGGACTTCTGACCCACAAAACTGGGGCTAATAAATGGTTGTTGCTTTAAGCCATTAAGTTTATGGTAATTTGTTATGCAGCTAAAGAAAACTAATTAATATATACCTGGAATGGGTCACCTGATAGGTAATTATTGATTCAGTTAAACATAGCTATACAAGTTATTACTAGTAACTATTTTTAAACACAAAATAATGTGTAATTTTAAAAAACCCTTTCCTAAACTATATTTTTATTAATAAGTTAAAATGTCACTACATTAACATATGTTTTTAGGGGTGCCTACATGGCTCAGCAGTTGACCATCTGCCTTCGGCTCAGATCGGGATTCCAGGGTCCTGGGATCAAGTCCTGCATCAGGCTACCTGCATGGAGCCTGCTTCTCCCTCTACCTGTGTCTCTGCTTCTTTCTCTGTGTGTCTCTCATGAATAAATAAATAAAATTTTAAAACACAAACAAACATGTTTTAATGGTTTTTATTTTAGGATCAATTTTTATTCTACTGTAAGGCAGCATTAGTACTCTGCAAGTTTTCTCTCTTTCCCACTGGCCAATTTTCAACAGTGTTGATAAAAATCCTCCTCCAGATAAATTAACATTTTGCAGGACGCCTGGGTGGCTCAGCAGTTAAGTGTCTGCCTTCTGGCTCAGGTCTTGATCCTGGAGTCCCAGGATGGAGTCCCGCATAGGGTTCCCCGCAGGGAGCCTGCTTCTCCCTCTGCCTGTATCTCTGCCTGTCTCTCTTTGTGTCTCTCATGAACAAATAAAATCTTTAAAAATTAATTAATTAATTAGTTAATTAATTAACATTTTGCCTCTGAACCAGGTCCTCTAGAAGTTATTTCCAAAAGAGAATGATTATTGTCAGCTGTTTGCTATTTGCCCTCATGAGCAAACAGAATAATGATCACATGTTTAAAGGCCACAAGCACAGGAAATACATAAATGTTTTCTGAATTTAAAAAGTCAATTATTTTAATATAGTTTATAAATATACTTTATTTCATTTTCTCTTTATAAATATACTTTATTTCATTTTCTCTCGTACACTGTTACTTCTATATTTATATGATTAAACATAGCATCTCCTTCAGTTATGTCATATAAGAGTTCATTTTATTTCTGCCCCTGCCATTTGTATCTGAACTTATATGTCATTCAGAAATATAAGGTACTGGTTGAAAAAACATCTTTTCACCTTTATTATTTTCAAATAATTTGAAAAACATACTTTGAATCTCTTGGCTAAAAAACTAGAAAATGAATATAGACAACCCCAGTCACATGGTCCTTAAATGCTCACTCATATAGGTATCCATTGGGAACATGTAGTAATAACAAGAAAACCCGGAATAGTGACATGCATGATTTTTATTTGCACAATTTCATACCCTCTGTAGAATCACTTGCTTTGTTACATGGTGAGAAGACAAAGCAACAAAATGCTAACTAACATCTTTCACTGTTTCATGTCGATTTGTTTCTTAATTTGAAAATTGCATTTAAATTTCTACCAAACCTACCTTAGGCAAACATTCCTGCAAGGAAAGAACGGCATTTGTGCAATGAACTGTTATACTAGCATGAAAAGCATTCCTTATGAAAAGACAAATAAGTGATAACCAACAAAGAATTCCCATATCCTTCACTTAACACTTTTAACTATGAGTATCATTATAGTGAATAAGAGAATAATAAAAGATTTATAACAAATGGAACTGATAAAAATCAACTAAAGATGTTCGTATTCTACATAATAAGAGATAAAAGTGATAATTTTGTGAATTAAAGATTGAAGTTTACAGGATTTACTCAGAAAACAGAAACTCTCTGGAAAAAAACTATCTGCACTGGTAACAGTTTATTTCAAAGATTTAGCAAATATGCTAGTCTTCATGATGCTAAAATAAATAGTTTAACTATAAGTGCTGAAAGACAGGCAATACAAACTTTTTAAAAATATTTTATTTACTTATTTATTTGAGAGAGAGACAGCACGAGCAGGCGAGGAGGAGCAGAGGGAAAAGGACAAGCAGGCTCTGTGCTGAGTGTGGAGCCTGGCACAGGGCTCTTGCCCATCACCCTGAATCATGACCTGTGCTTAAAACAAGAGTCAGATGCCTAACCAACTGAGCCACTCATGCATCTCAGGCAATAAAAACTTTCAAATAAAAGTTTTGGTTTCAATTGTTAAAAAGAAAAAATATATAAGTCTGACAATCATAATTTGCATAAAACTTCATATTCAAGAAGATAGTGGAGCTTGTTTTAATTTGACAAGCAAGCTGCATAAATTATCTCTAATAAATCAGTAATAACATTTATTCACAATGAATCAATATATTTACTACAAAGACACCCTTCTTTATGAAAAACTGTGTAGGGATCCCTGGGTGGCGCAGCGGTTTGGCGCCTGCCTTTGGCCCAGGGCGCGATCCTGGAGACCCGGGATCGAGTCCCACGTCGGGCTCCCGGTGCATGGAGCCTGCTTCTCCCTCTGCCTGTGTCTCTGCCTCTCTCTCTCTCTGTGACTATCATAAAAAAAAAAAAAAGAAAGAAAAACTGTGTATATGTGGGTGCATATACAGGACAAATATGCACAAAGATTTTGGGTGTACAGCATATTCATTTTAGTGTTACCATGTGCCCAAAGAGATAGTTCCATGTATTAAGTTTAGATCATAAAATAAAATTAATTTTTAATTAAATTATTTTTTAAAATGTCTAAACTATGCCACAGAAATGGTCCAGCAGCTTCTATTAAAAACCGAAGCAAAGAATAGAAAATAAAAAAGAAAAATAAATATTAGATGTTAAAAAAAAACATTAAAAAAAAAACCCTTAATTTCCCAGTGAAAAAGATGCTCTGGGCAGAAAGAAAATGACTAAAATATCAAAATAGAAAATTAGAAAATGGTTTGTTTAATAAAACAGGCCAGCTCTTAATAAAAATCTACTATACTTCCTAGAATACTTTGATGATATGAAAATGATGAGTAAATTATTTTTCAAGTGTGATGTATCTAGGAAATAGATCAGCGAAACAAAAAGAGTAATATCATCACAGCATACAAACAGAAAATTCACATATAGAAGGAAAAAATCACAGTTTACATTGCATTCATGTTTAAAATCAAACATCACTTTTTCACATTCTGAAGATTCCCCCCACCCCCCAAATATGGAAAGAAAAACAAGCCAGGGCTTTAATATAATATTTTTTTTCCAACCTGGAACAGCTGCAAAAAACAAATCTTGCTGGAGATAAGCTTGGTTATAAATATCAACATTCCCTTTAAATAAGGGAGTCCAGTTTTCATACCATCTGCCTCTTTCTAAAAGGGAAAAAAAAACATGAAAATCATAAACTAGGACATCCTCTTTCAAATAAGGCATTTAAAAATGAATGTAGTAAAAAGGCTATGAACTGCTCTGAGCCCCTGCCTTTAAACTTACCCTGTTTAGCTCAGATCAGAAAACAGGATTTCATGAAAGTAAGCAACTCTTAGTCTATGAATAAAGTCCCTAAAGCAATTAATAAAGAAAAAAATCTTCTCAAACTTGTTCACATTTATTAGCCATGATCATGATTTCTGATGGGACCACATTTCTCCATAATGCATCATACTCCTTACTGTTCATTTTTTAACTACATTTGTCACTTTAGTTACCTCTACTTTTTCCAAAACCTTTCTACAGCCTGTTCCAAAGACTTTCATGTTATCTTTTCTATACAAAAATCTAGTTACTAACAGAACTGGACTTTTCTTTTAATACAGATTCTATCCTTTGCAGAAATCTTTCCAATGCCTCTCTCAACACAGTGGTCTTTTTATATGCAAGTTTGAATTTTATCTTAAAACCGTCTTTCTTCTTTTGCCCTTAATTATTTTTCATTCTTTGTTAATGACCTTGTGATTGAACATTTTAATTTTTCACTGTACCACATCATTACTACTTCAATAATGAAGTCCATAAACCATATCCATTATTTAACTCCTTAAAGCATTCACAAGAGAGAATTAATGAAAGATGGCCTACCAAATAGAGCGGTTCAGAGTGGTCTACTGGAGATGCATACATAAAGGAAGATCCTGTATAGCAATACTAAGATCGCTTAAGAGAGAGTAGAAGAACCCCAAGACACAGAGAAATGGCGTCCTGTATTCTAACAATATATGTAAATGTTTAGTCAATTCCTGGAATTACAGTGGTAGGATTCTGAAAAGCTCCTGTAACAAAAGCACCTAGGGAGCCCCGGCATAATTCAATCTCATATTTATTCTTGCCCTTCCTCTTTTTTCTCATGCACACATAAAGACACACCAATAGAGCTGAACAAAGAGAGCAAAATTGAATCTTCAACCATGAGCATTTGCAGTTATTTTAAGGTGCTAAGACCACACTTTAATGTGTCCTTCATAGGAAAAATATGTCCGAAGACTTTTTTTTCTTTTTTTCCAATTCACTTTCCTTCCATTTTAGCCACAGACCACCCAGGTCTGTAATTATACAAAACAAAGTTCTTTTACAAATGGCAAATGACATTTAATTGCTTTCTTGGAATGCTGCATCTTCAGTGTGTAAGGAGGGAGGAAAGGGAGAGATGTCTTCAAGATAATGGTCAATAATATTTAATCTCAAATTAATTATTTAAAATAAATGACAATCAATATTTCATCCTTTTCATGATTTGATGTAAGCACTATAAAACAATAGGAATAATTAGACTATCAATGTTGCAACAGAAAAGTTGTTTTTCCTTAGTTCTATCAACTATTTGAAAATATTAAAAAGGCTTTTTAGTATCAAATTTACTCTGTTTATTTTCTGAATTCCCTCCATTAGAACATAGTACCACAAGAGCAGGGATCTTTGTTTTTATATACTGAAATCCAAAACAATTAGAAAACTGTGGCACATAGTAGACACTCAATACACGTTATTGAGTAAATATTTTTCAGAAGACAGTTGTGTTAACTTAAATCACCCATATTTTATGGTTATTGTAAAAAGTTAAAAACACCTTGAGGTTTAAAATATAACTATTAATTCTCTATCTCTTATAGGAATATGAGCCTGATAAAAGATGGAGTAACTTTTCTCTATTTTAACTTAAATCACCCATATTTTATGGTTAGTTATTGTAAAAAGTTAAAAACACCTTGAGGTTTAAAATATAACTATTAATTCTCTATCTCTTATAGGAATATGAGCCTGATAAAAGATGGAGTAACTTTTCTCTATTTTAACTTATTTCCTTTCTGGTTCTATCATTTTTTACTTATTTACCAAACTAAGCTCATTTACCATTTTTAAAATAGGCACAGTAAGAATACCTCTCCCATACAGCTGTTGTGAGCACTCAGTTAAATAGCTAAAGATACAAAGTACTTAACATGGCGCTTCTCACACAGTAAGTGTTCATTAAATGTTATTAGTATCATTACGTCATGCTGTCATGCCGGTTTAATTGGTTACTCACTGTTGAGGTTACCACACAGTCCAAATGGCTTTTATAAACAAAAAACACAACCTGAACTTGATGACCTCACATTCATTTAAAAAGTCAATGAGTTCCTTTATAGTTCAAGGTTCTTAGAGTATGAGAATGGTCTCAGGATATACTATACTTATACTAACCTAATTACATATAAATTATACACTTGTCTGCTACTATTTGATCTCCTATCTTCTATTATCAGCTAAATGGCTTCAACAAAAGTATCCGTGGATTAACTTTTAAGATGCCAAATTACATAGGCTGTTTTATTCTCGGCAAATCTTGGAAATCCTGGATTGAGAGAGTACCACTTTCATGCTTACAGTATATGCACATAATCAGTACTCAAAAATACTTTGTAAAATGGTTGGCTTCTAAACAAACAGGCTTAAACACTTCTCTCCAGTTTTAAAACTGATAACTGTATCTCTAAGTTGTACTAAGTTTATATATGTGTGTGTGTGTATATATATATATATATATATATATATATAAAGTTAATATACCTATATCGATATCTGTATGTATCTATATTCCCACTACATGCATTGAGCAGGCCAGTATGGGTCCCTAGGGAAGTACCCTGCTATTAGATAAAACTGGTTCTGTCATCCAGGCCTCAAAACTTTAATTTGCAATAATAAATGTAGCTCCCAAATATCTTAACCATGGGTCTAATACACCACGGCAAACAAGAAACATGAGTTTGAAATATCCTTTAAATTATAGAACATTCCAAACCATGTCTTCTAAACCTTTAAGAAAAATATCACAAGTATTCCAATCATTTCTCTATCTTCTCTTCAAAAATTAAACTTCACTGTCACATTACACTACTTTATTTGAAAGTGTATCATAAAAGAAGGATTTTACAAAAGCACTGGATAACTACCTCACTAATTTTAGAAATTTGTATTCCCTCTGTTATGAAATGATTGGGTCCTTATTATCACATTAACCAAAATTCTGGGGCTGGAGCTAGATTATATCTCATGAGTCCCTCTAATGGAAGTAGTATACCCAAAAGTCTTTTCAAGTGTACATTTTGAATTATTACTGAACTCTAAACAATTTAAAGAAAAAGCAACTGAGCTTCCCAAAGCAATTTTTGCAGTAAAATGTATAATCTGATTTTTTTTCAAGTACATAATAACACTTCCCAGCAACTTCTCTGCTCCAACTTGGCGGTATGTCCCATTTGACCCATTACAACTTGCAGGGCTCTCCTAAAGTCTTCCACCCACCTTCATTTTATTCTAGGCACATGAGCTGGTTCCCCAAGCCGCAAAGAATATACGGATCACTAGGTAAGAACCGCACACTTACAAGCCTACTCTAACTCACTCTCTCACACACCAACATACACATTTATATACATAGCAAACACTCGTAAATCCACACACACATGCTAAGGTATGAATACTGTTCATGCCATTACCTCTACTATCATCTCAGTGGACTAAGTGTCCTTTTTTCTACCAAGGCCCCCTCGGTGCCCTGGAGTCCACCACTTCCATGTATACACTTTTCCTGCCTTTTTACCCTTTGTTCTGCTCCTTTATCATTTCTCTGTCATTGCCTTCGTCTGGAGTCTCACCAGCATTACTGCATTAGTATCATAATTGGTTTTGCTGTCTCAGGTCTTGCTCCCCTCAAACCATCCCCCACACTGCTTCTAGCATAATCTTCCATAAATTAAGTTTAATCAGGAAACTTCCCTGAAGTATATTATATCATTCGGTGTTTCCCTATGTCCTTTAGGATGGAGTTCCAATTTCATAGTTTGATGTGATCTAAACCCTGTTCTCCCTCCAGTCTCTACCTGTCTTAACCCCACACCAACACTGTGCTCTACTTTGAATTACATACAGTTCCCTGAAATTATCACACAACATAACAGCTTACTGCCTTTGCTCATGCTCCTCCCCTCTCTGAAATACTTTCAAGTACTTCTTACCTGGATATCTTCTACTCCTTTAAAACAGTAGAAAGGTATAGCAGTCATTAATTCTACTCACATATCTTCCAATTTTTCTTTCCCTCTGGGTAGAGATGATATTGCATTTCACAGTCCTCGTTTTGAAATTTGTTTTGACCAATAAAACTCTACATGCCAGTACATAATTAACCACTCTCTTCCCATTGCTGCACCTGGATCATGGAAGTACATGAGCCTTCCTATCAACACATTTTGGACATGTAATCTGTATGAGAAACAAACATTTGTTGTGTAAAGACATTGAATTGGGATGTTTGTTCCTACAGCATAACCTAGGCTATTCCAACTGATCAATAAAAATAAAAATAAAAAGTTACCTTTTTAAAGAAGCCTTCCATAAGCCCAACACACTCTGACTCAAATGCTATTTCCTCTCCGAGTGATGACAGCAAGGTATTCATACTCTTATCACAACACTACAGAGTAGTGAGATGGCTGCTGTGACCCCCCCACCGCCCTTCAAAAGATATTTCTGAGGACAGGACCTGTGTATTTCATCCCTACATCGTCAAGGCAGCTCTCAGGCAAACAGGCTTCAGCAATGGAATGTGGAAGGGCCCATCGGGAGACCCACCTCAAAATGCCCAGAGGCCCTAACTGACCGATGGGATACTTACAATTAGGCACAGAGACCAGAAAAGAGAAGTCCATCCGATGGCATACCTCCTCCCCTTCCCCCTTTAAAAACAGCCTCTTTGCAGGCAACCTCACCTCTGCTGTTCTGCTCACCACTCCCTTTCAGTGTATTCAATAAACGTCTGGCTCCTTTGTTCTGCCCCAGGTGATTCTTTCACCTCCTGTGCCATGACATCATCACCTCCATCAGATGGAGACACACTCCATTTAGACACCACATGTGTGGTCACCAATCAGCCTCATGGTTAAATGCTTAAAAAATGTTTGCTATATTAACTAGTGGTTCATTCATTCGCTCATCAGGGACCAAGGATGACTCCAGTTGCTAGAGATGGAGTAAAAGAGAACAAACAAATACACCTGCCCTCATAGGAACCAATACTCTTGTGAAGAACAATGTCATAAGCAACACAACTAAGTATTAAATATCCAGTTTATTATATCGTATTAAATGCAGAGTAGAAAATAGAGAGCAGGGATATTTGGGTGGTGACCAGGT
The DNA here is from genome assembly GCF_048418805.1 of Vulpes vulpes. NCBI lineage: Eukaryota > Metazoa > Chordata > Mammalia > Carnivora > Canidae > Vulpes > Vulpes vulpes. The sequence goes on along the minus strand of NC_132792.1, from coordinate 41,400,972 downwards.
AAGACCTCATTTAGACAGTGATCTTCATAATAAAGACCCAAAAGAAAGTAAATAAATTGGCTATGCAGATACCTAGGGAAGAGTAATTCAATAGAGGGAATAGTATAAAAACCCTGAGATGGGAACACGTCTGGTATGTTCAAAGAACAACACAGGAGCCAGTATGGCTGAGCAAGTGAGTGATTAGAGATGAGATTAGAGCAGTAACAAGGAACCATCTCTTGCAGAGACCTATAGGCCAGTTTAAGAGCTTTAGCTTTTATCTTGAGTGAAAGAGAGAGCCATTGAGTGAAAGAGTTCTGAGCAGAGGAAGAGGTGGAAGAGGAGAGCAGAAGATAAGGTCAGAGATGTAATGGGGGCTCATATGCTTTGATTGGATAACATATTTTCTCTTCCCACAAAACAGGTGAAATGCAAATATACCCATTAATCAAGAAAGATTAAAAGTGACATTGAATGACATTTTATGATGATCCTAATCTGTTCATTACTTACTGTATAGGGACATTGATTATAATCTATGTATAATTACTAAAATATAGTGATGTACCAAAGTATCATAGTGTATCAAACATAAGAGAGATGAAGTATTTTATGGAGGACCAAATCCTAATAGACAACTAATAATACTAAACAATTTAAACAATAAGTCAGATATAGATTTATAGCTCTTCAGACCTTGCTTTCCTTACTTGGATTTGCCCAAATGCCACAAAACAAATGTAAGTAAAAATATACCCCCATCTTCCTTAAGAAAGAACCACATTCCAAACTCAAGTTCACTGCCAGAAGCAAACAAACCAAAACAAGAAAAACAAGTGAGAGAAAACAAACCACAAGTCAAAACACCTTTTGCCAAATGTTAAATCAAATAAACACACCTTGTGCTGTGTCCTTGATGCTGCCAAGTCTGAACTCTGGAGAGCTGCCAAGGGGTAAGATGTTTCCAAAGGCGAGATCTTTACTGAGGAAGCTGCGCTTGCATTCCTGGCAAATTCAATTCCAGATACCAATAACAATGCTCTTGGTTGCTTTTTCTTACTGGAATTCGAAATAGAGTATATGGAAACATTAAAAATGGATGACCTCCAGTGCCCTAATACCCACAAAATAAAATCACTGCGGTAGCATTTTCCAAGAGGTGTTTCTGGGTTTGCTAAGTCTGTTCTATATTCAATTGAATTAAGTTTCTTTGGTCAAATATACTCAGAAAATGTTGTATACTGTGTCCCTTTTTCACAGCGCACATCTTCAAAAAAAAAAAAAAAGATTCTGAGAAATTCTGTACTAAGTCTATTTAATTTACTTAACCCAATGTCTCTGAAATGTATTTAATTAAAGACCCCCTTTCCACTGTAATAAATAGTAACATTATTTCTGCAGATCACACTTCAAGAATAGTTCATTGCATAGTGATTATCTGAAAAGTAGTTAGAGATGTGTTCACATAATTTTAGAGTTGAATATGATATAAAGGGACCAATTTGAATTTGTTCTCTGTTATTGTAATTTATACAGTATTGACCTATAAAATTATTGTATTTATTTAACCTTAAATGTTTAAATATGCTACTTTCTAAACTAAATGCCCATTAAAAAGCAACACAAAAATAATCAAATAATATATGATTTATTCATTTTTTGTTCAGCAACTATTTACTGAATACCTATTATGTGCCAGGCACTGAACCTACCTCTAGCTTTATGTTGCAATTGCTCTTTTATAGATAAGAGTATCAAGTTTAAATGGTTCTTAACCACTTTCTCATAATAATAACACCAACTCAAAATCTAACCCCAAGCATTTAAGAACACAAGTTTCACTAATTTTAATCATATTGTTAAAAATAGCTTGCAATCTTTAGGCTGTTTTTAAGTAGTGATAATAATCCAGCTCAAGCATGATAATATGAAAGCATAGTCTTTTTAAAAAATGATGCTGCAGAAGAATAAAATGGAAGTCTTATGTGGAAAAAAAAAAGGCAAAAAGACAAATTAAATTTCCTTACTCTCTACAGTCCACTGCCAGTCCTTGAAACAGGCAGAGTGACTTTCCTTTAGGAGCTCAGCTGCCTTGATGCGAACACTTTGCTAAGGGCAAAAGGCAATCTTAGCCTGACCCCCAGGATCCTGTAAGTCCATTTTAATATATAAAAATTTCTTTGGAAACTTCCTTCATCTCTACGTCCTCGCAGGATACATGTTAGCAATCATCCCCCAAGTATATGACCCAATGATATACACTGGAAGGGTCTCATGACTAAGATTTTATTAGATAGTAATAAATGACCTTTTCCCAAACAAGAGCTAGCCCCCTCAAGGTCCTGGAAATGTTGCTTCCAAAGTTCCTTAGAGACTTATGCCGTCCCTAACCAACTCTCATCTTGAAAATTGGGATATAGTTGGCCACTGCTCATGACCCCAGTGCAGCTATTTCTGCCCAAAGGTCCTAACCTTGTGCTTTAATAAAATCACCTTTTTGGACCAAAGATGTCTCAAGAATTCTTTCTTGTCTGTCGGGTCCAAATCTTAACATCTTTCCTACATCAAAGTATTGTTTCATACAATACACAAAAATTAACTCAACTCAAATGAATTATAGACTTAGAAGTAAATACTGAAATTTAAAAATTCTTAGAAGAAAACAGAGGAGTAAAACTTCGTGACCTTGGGTCAGGCAACAGTTTCTTAGAAACAACGCAAAACATACAAGCCACTATGCAAAAAATAGGTATATTGCACTTCATTAGAAGAAAGAAAAACTTCTGTGCTCCAAAGTACATGACCAACAAAGTGAAACGACAACCCACAGGAAAGGAGAAAATATTTGCAAATCATATATCCAATATGGGACTTACACCCAGAATAATGAAGAACTCTTACAACTCAACAGTAAAAATGCAAATAATCCAATTTTTAGAAGGGCCAAGGATTAAATAGAGATTTCTTCAAAGAATAAAAACAAATTGCCAACAAGCACATGCAAAGATGCTAAATTTCATTAGTCACTAGCGAAATTCAAATCAAAACTACTTCACTAGACAGACAATATAAAGTGTCAGTGAGGATTAAGGGAAACTAGAACCTTCACACACTGCTGGTGGAAAAGTATAATGATGCACAGCCACCTTTAAAACCATTTGGCAGTTCCCCCCAAAAAACATAAAGTAAATCATATGACCCAGCAACTCCAATATTTACCCAGGAGAAATGAAAACATATGTCCACATAAAAACTTGTAGATGGATGTTCATACCAGCATTATTCTTACAGCCCAAAAGTGGAAACAATCCATGATGAATAGATAAGGAAAAGTTATATAACCATACAATGGAATATTATTCCACCATAAAAAGAAATGAAATCTTGATACGTGTTACACCATGGGTGAACCTTGAAAACATTATGCTAAGTGAAAGAAGCCAGGCACAAAACTCCAATTAATACATCATTCCTCTTCTTCTCTTTATATGAAATGTCCAGAATGAGAAAATCTACAGAGATAGAAAATAGATTAACAGTTATGTAAGGCTGAGAGTGAGAGTGGAAGAGATGGGACATGACTGATAATGGGTACAGGATTTCTTTTTTGAGCTTATCAAAACATTCTAGAATTACATAGTGGGGATAGTTGTACAACTATGTAAATATGCTACAAAACTACTGAATTGCACACTCTAAAGTAATAAACGTAATGGTTGTGAAATACATTTCAATAAAGCTGTTATTATGAGAGTCACAAATAATAAATATATTTATAGTCCTTAATCTAAAATGTTTGGTCCAGTTGTGTCTTGAAGGTTTTTAGATTCCAAAGAGGGAATATGTCCCATTTACTATAATTATGTAACTCTCCTGGAGCAAAGCAGGATCAGTATATTAGTAGTTCATAACAAAATCTTATCACTATTGACACTGACTAGGCAAGTAAACAACACTACATAAATAGCCCCACGTCATTTTAAATATGGTTATGCCACAACTGAGTTTATGTAAAACTTGGAGAAAAACTTATTTTGCAGAACTTTTTTTTATTTTTTCAGAACATTAGGATTTTGAAAATATGACTAATGGGTGTTGGGCCCTTATTAATGATGACGATTAATATTAGCAACAATAATCTTATCAGCAGTCCCCATTTACTGTGCTTTGTATGTCATACATATGATCAGAAAGAAATTCTCATAACATGCCTATGGGATAAGTACAATTCACTCCAACTGGGAAAGATGAGTTTCCTAATGATTAAGTGACTTTTCCAGGCACACACAGTTAACAAAGAAAAGGGCAGAAATTTGAATGCAAATCTATCTGATCACAGAGCACACTGGCTTTCTTCTACAGTGCAGAGTATGTTCAGATAATCCCTCTGAGATGTAGACTTCAAATCTATAAAATGGAGTAAAGAACACTTTTATATATATCACAGATTATTGTAAGGATGAAATAAGATCATTATTATGAAAACAATGTAGCAAATATAAAGGTCCATGTAAGTGTGAGACAATATTACCTGGAAAACTACTTTTATTACTATATCTAAATCAATGTTTATAGTGAGATATAGTTTTAGTCAGATTCTTTACAGGTGTTCAAAATAAATATGCTTATTTTATCAGAAGAAATGCTAAGCATTAAATATTTTTTTTAAATATCTAAGAAAAGAAAATCCAAATGTTCAAGTAGTCCATAATTAAACATCTATCTCTAGTTTTTTTGTTTTGTTCTTTAAATATTTTATTTATTTATTCATGAGAGACACAGAGAGAGAGAGGCAGAGACACAGGCAGAGGGAGAAGCAGGCTTCCTGCGGGGAGCCTGATGCAGGACTGGATCCCAGGACCCCAGGGTCACAACCTGAGTCAAAGGCAGAATCTCAACCACTGAGCCATCCAGGCACCCCATTTCTAGTTTTAAAAAGGTTTTATAAGCCACATATAAAACTGGAACAGTGTGCAAACATACATTGTTTGATTTTAAGGTAGTTCTGTGTACCCAGGAGAGGCCAGATTATTATTATTATTATTTGCTTTACAGGCAACTTCTTAATATTTTGAAAACTTAAAATTATTTGATTTTATTTAAAAGCCTGCTCACAAAATTATTTGATTTTATTTAAAAGCCTGCTCACAAAATTTACATACCATATAAATTATTAAGATAATTAGGGGATTGTGTATATATCCTCCCTCAAGGAAACTTTTATTACAAATGGGACATAGGGGGTATAGCCCAATGCTACTTTTGTTCTGTGATGGTATATTCCTAACATTAAAAAAAATTTAGAAAGTGGTGGATTTGAAAAGTTTAAGAGCCATTATTTTAAGATACTGATCCAATTACATTGGCTTCATAGCATGAAAATCTAAAATGGATCCTTACTGCCTATAGATGAAAATCACTTTGTGTGGCATATAACAGCCTTCTCAGCCTGGGCCAGCAGGTCTTTATTGCCTCAACTCCAGTCACTTTTCTTCAAATTGTGTTCTAGCCACTGAATTTCTTTCATTTCCCAACTATGTGACCCTATTGGCAGCTTAGCAGCTTTACAGATCTCATTCTCTTTGCCTTGATGTTACCTTAGCCCCAGCCTCATCTACCTTAAATTCACAGGCATCCTTCAAAACCTCAGTTCAAAGCCACTGTCTCTATATAATTCACCTATAACTGTACCTGCCAAACAAATCTTTGCTAATTAACTGATTGATAACCTAACTTACCTATTGATACAGTACATGCTTATCTCTATAAGCACATAAATTTTTGGCATACAAGAGTAAAACATTGCTATTTCTAATAAGACTGTAATAGCTAACTGAATGTGTTTGGAAATGAAATTCTAAAATCTTTACATGAATATGTTTCATTTAAGGCACAGAGATGAAAAAGTGAAATTCTGGATGATTAAATATGAAGAATAACGGACTTGTTTTTAACGCCGGTCCATAGAAGACCAAAGAAATGCTGGGATAGATAGAACACCAAAGGGCAATTACTTAGTAAATTTGGCTACCTTGAAATAATAAGAAAATTCCAATCTATATAAATCCAAAGTTTATGGTTTAAAGTTTATAGGGCAGGAGTTGCAAACTTTTCCTGTAAAAGGCCAGATCATAAATATTTACGCTTTGAAGGTCAAGAGGAAAAATCAAATTATAACTGTGTCACAACAATCTGTAGTGCTCTGAGCCATGCAAAGCAATACAGCAACACATCTGCATATCTGCTGCAATCATTCAATTCTGCTGTTTTAGCACCACATATGCTATGTCAATAAATGGGTAGGTGTGTTCCAATAAAACTTTATTTATAAACAAAATTTGAATTTCATATGTTTACATCACAGAACATTGTTTGTTTTTTCCAACCATTTAAAAACATAAAAACTCTCCATAGGTCATGGACCATACAAAAACAAGCAGTGAGCCAGATTTGGGGAGCCCGTGGATCATAGTTTGCGATGAATGATTTAGGTATATTTTAAAATCTGTTCATATTCTTAAATTACCAGGTTTCACTGCCAGCATAAATAAATTGGAAAATCACAAAATGTTATTCAAATCTAGATTGTTGTTGCTGAATTAACTTTTGCATTATACATCTTCTCATACAAGCAGTTTTTTGCATTTGCAATCATTTTTTAACTCGACTTAACAAAATTATTTAGAGCTACATCTATATTCTAGAACCCTAGGATATACCATTAGCTGTTTTTTTTAATATGCCATGACTTTTACATTTATATTATTTCATTTTCTAATAAATTGTTGTAGGTCTTAAGTTCTCCCCCCATCCCCATCCCGAATCCAGAAAAGCAAACAAGGTGTAGTTCAGGGTCTCTTATAAACTTAGGAATGGTTTTCTGCTGTCATCACACAAGAAATACAAATTACATAGATTTAACAACAACAACAAAAAACAACATAAACAAAAAACTAAAGATGCCGCTCTATTGTCTTCTGATATTTACTGCTACAGAATAGGAGTCTGGGACCAGCCTAATTTTTGTTTCCCGACAGTATATGCTATCTTATTTTCTTTCTAGATATATGAAAAATGTTTTTATCATTATACTAATTTGAAATTTTTTTGATATTGTGTCTCTTTGAGTTGTCACATTTTATATGTTCTTTCTGCATCTATATGCCTTTTTTAACTCAGAAAAGTTTTGTTTCCTGTTACCTCCTTGCTTTTTTTTTTTTTTTTTTTCCAAAATCTGTGTACTCTTCTTTAGGAACAGTTACCTATATACCAGTCTCTCTTCTTCAGAAACTCCAAATATTCACATAATAGGTTTCATTCTTCTTCCTCTTTATATCACATTTCTGTTCATGAATTCAATATTTACAGAGAACTTTCGAGTCTATTTTCCACACTGATTAAACTTTCTGCAATAATACCAATTCTGTTTTTTACTGCTCCAAATATGGAATTTTTAATATGTCATTGTGGGAGGCAGAAAAATATGCCCCTCAAAGATGTCCTGTCCAGGTCCTGATTCCCTAACCTGTGAATATGTGATTACCTGTGAGGATCACATGGCAAAAGGGACTTTATACATGTGATTAAAATAAAGAACCTCAAAATGGAGAGATTATCATGAATTATCCCTGTTGGTCTTTAAAAGTGGATCTTTTCCTGCTATGGTCCGAATAGGATTTGACTACAAAAAAATACAGAGATGGAACGTTACAGGCTTTGAAGGTGAAGGAAGGGGGCCATAAACCAAGGAATGCGAGCATCCCCCAGCAGCAGGAAGGGGGGAGGAAACATCCCCTTCCGGAGCCTCCAGAAAGGAATGCACCCCTCCTAACACCCTGATTTCCACCCAGTGAGACCTATGTCAGACTTCCAAACTACAGATCTGTAAGATGATGAATCTGTGGTTTTTAAAGTCGCTAAATTTGTGGCAGTTTGGTAAAGCAGGAATATAAAACTAATACAGTTCATTTTTAGTTTTTTCGTCTTTTTGTTTTATCTTATCTTCTTATTGTCGCTTAATCATGGTCTCTTCTTTTTATATGGAGTTCTCCTGTCCATAGAGGCCATGAATTCTTGCATGTGTTAGATGTCAAACAATTCCCTCAAATGTTCTTATTTAGCTTAAAACTCTTGATTTTCACAGGTATGCCACTGAATCTTCTGATTACATTTTCTTTGGAGCTGTAGGATTTTGGGGTTCCACTTTATTATCCAGAATATTTGGGCATTGAGAGAGACTATACAGATCATTTCTACGTAGCCCAGTGTTTTCCAAATGTAAGTATGTATGTATGAGGGGTGGATGTTGTGGAGAGAAGAGGCAGAGAATGGACACCTAGGAAATGACAAAATGGAATCAGAAACTGGGTCTTTTTAAAATTATACCTTTCCATCCTGAAAAAAAACAGATATGCCCCTGCCCAGAGACATTCAGTGCTATATTGAACCACTGTGAATAATGAGAATGTGTTATAATGCTCAAGCACATTCTTCATAAAAATGGAAGAATATCACAAATTTTCAAATATGTATATCCACATAAAAGGAACTTGATGCCTGGAACATTGTAACTACCCTCCCTCAAAATAACGTATCTACTGCTGGTGACAAGTCTAAGACTTTCAGACCTGTGCACCTTCTACCTAGTGTAGGTTATAAACTGTCATCCACAAGTAGGATTTTGTCACAGGTATCCACACAATTTGTTATTCTACATCCTGCAATATTTGGATATTTTTAATATCTAAAGTATGTTAAAATGTTTTTTGGGTTAAACCACCTTCCTTTTGTCTTTGTCAAAATTTTAAGTTGTTCAATGAATTAGACTGCACCTACACCACCACATAATACTACTATGGAAGAACTAAGCTTCTTTTTATTCTTGTTGTCATTCTCCATGTTCAGTGGTTTGAAAACCATGAAATTGATAAGATCCTCTCACTTATGGAACTGCCTCCACTTTCTGATTCAACAAAACAGAATTTATTAAGCCTCTGAGTAGAATATTTGTCTTTCTATCATTATTTAACATTTCCACATTAAGAAGCTAGGAAATCATCTTTTCTTTTTCATGAAAATCCATACCTATTTCACTCCTTCATTGCAAAGATACTTAACAGGTGCGTATGAAACAGGTGTGAAAAGATTTAGCTCTAGGATTCTGATCCTTATCTGTTCAATAGAAATGTCTTGAGGATATCAAATATTATAAAATATGTATCACTATTTTCCATATTGTTTTAGACATTCTGGAAGAATGCCAAAAAATTATAATTTTTCTTGGCAATATTTTTATTAAAACCTACACACCTAAAGCTAAATCTATTGATATCAAAAATACGAATACAGAGGAATAAAGATGAGTGGGAAACCTGGCCTAGCCACACGTTTCCATGTGGAGGACTTCCACTGGAACAGTGATTCTCAAAGGAGATGTTTTTGGCATTGGGAGTGGGGGAAGAAAATTCTTCATTGAGCTGGACCTCTACATTACGCAGGGCCCCCATTGCCAGTAGCTTTTAAACATATAGTAATAATCTGAAAACACCTCCACTTCTTTCAAATGACCTGAAGGGATGATCCAGGTTGGAAAATCAGAGCACTAGGTTAACAGTCCCGGCCTCAGATCCCACTCCATATTTGCAGCTTCCCAATAGGAGAGTTATCTGACTGGCGGCTGAAATCCATTGGTCCATATTACTCCAACGGGTAGATATTAGTTATTATAACCCTGAAAATACCAGAGGTGTTCCTTCTTTTACTTCACTTTCTGCCCTGGACCATGCATATCAGTAATTCTGCGTAAATGTAACTTTTCAGCAAACTGAAATTTTCTCTCACTGAAGTCTAGGTTCTGAGAAAAAGAAGGGGATGTAGAAATAGGTGGGAAGTACTCATTTTTGGTCTCCTATTATTACTCCTATTATTACTCCTATTATTACTCCTATTATTACTAGGCATTATGCCTAGTCAGACATTTAGTCATGAAGCTGATATTGTAAATTCCACCTGTCTACAAACTCGAGAAAAAAAGCTATTATCTATTGAGCCCCTAAAAACTTTAACTTCATTAGAATGATTTCCCTAATCAATTTGTCTTCATATGTGCTTCTTATCCAGAAATGGAGTTAAGAAAGGAATAGTTAAATATTAAAGAGTTCAAATAAAATTATAAATGCTAATAAAGAAAACAAGCACTCCTATATACTCTTATGTTTATTACAAAAGCTATAAATGTTTTCTCTTTTCAATGTCTCCCTATCTAATGATAATATCTACTAGATACCCACTTTTATTGGTAAATCTAGGTAAGGAAACCTAGGTGAAGGAAACTTCAGCAAACAAAGTAACTATTTATAGCCTTTTATTTAAATATAGAAATCAGGAAAGGAACCACAGTGCAACCACAATATACCTTAGCCACAGGAAAATTAAAATAGTATAAAAGATAACTCACTTAATTTGAAGAAAAGAGACTTAGGAGTCAGGTCATACTATTCAACTGGAATATCCTAAAAATAATCAGCTTTTCTTTGTCCAAAATGGACTTTTAGGGCAGCCCGGCTGGCTCAGTGGTTCAGCACCGCTTTCAGCCCAGGGTGTGATCCTGGAGACCAGGGATCGAGACCCGCATCGGGCTCCCTGCATGGAGCCTACTTCTCCCTCTGCCTGTGTCTCTGCCCCTTCTCTCTCTTTCTGTGCTTTTCATGAATAAATGAATAAAATCTTTTTTAAAAATGGACTTTTATAGAAAAGATAATGTATCGAATGTTTATCTCAAAATTACAGTTTCACATTTTCTCAAAATATTTGACAATAATTTCTCTTTCCACACGCTTAAATGTAAGAATATCCTTTAAGAGAATGACCAAAGTGCATTTGAAAAAAATTATAGTTTACATGGTTTTGAAAAGACAGCAAAAATTTATCGAGCACTACTAGTTCTTGCTTATTAAATAGTTAAAAAAAAAAAAAAGGAGGGGGTGGTGGGATTGACTTAAAATCTTGAATTAAATTTATGGTAAAATGCATTGTGGAAGAAAGGAAAAAGACCCATTCTGTTCCCAGCTATGTACTCAGTCTCTCTCTGGGTCGAGGCAATGGGGAGAGTGATTTCTTTATCCCTCAGGAAGTTGATCCAAAACAGGATCTTAATCCAGGACCACTTAATGCTTCAAACTGTGTCTTTTTCTCAGGGGGGAGTCATCAGCTTTCCTTGTCTTCTCAAGGTAGTACATGACACCAAAAAGGTCATTCATTTTTGGATCTGAAGGTCATCTTTCCCAATCCTTGCAGGCTAGGTACATACTTTGAAAAACCTAGCGATGTCAATGGGGGGGAAAAAGTGTCGTGCAAGACATTTACGGTGCTACGTAACCAGAACTATCAGAGAATCAATAACAAATAAAGGAGTTTCTTCCCCAATTCTAAATAGCCCAACGATAAGTCACAAGGGAAGTGCGAAAATACTTTAATCTGAATCATCATACTTCTTTGTTGTCTACAAATTCAGATCATACAGACCAAAAGATAAAGTGTAACCAATAATACTTCACATCTGTGTAGATCATTACTAATATGTTCATGATCAATTATTCCTCCTTACTTTTTTAGGAACAAAGGGCACAGTAGCCCCACCTTATAGATGAGAATACAGTTAGGAAGGTTATTGCCCAAGGACAAATATTTCCTAACCCTGCCAGGTTTCTAACTTCTAGGCCCGAAGTCCTCCCCTGCCTTATCAAGCAGCACAAGCTTCCTTCCTTCTTGGGGATTTACACAGTAAGCCTAGCAGAAGGAAGTCAAAGCAGATTTTTAGCTCCTTTTGTGTTTTCTCTCTGCAATGTTTGTTCTGCTGAATCATTTGGGCCCAACTGATAGGAGCCAGGAGATCTCAAGGGGTTATCATCTGTAGTCACCAGCTCACAGTTAATCATTAAATGTGGGTCAATGAAGCAAAGGGGCTGTAGGCGCTGAGTATCACCCACTTTTCCACAGAAGGGTCAAGAAAGGGAGGTCATGGACTGCGGGGACCTGTCCAAACCTGAGTTGCTTCAACTTGTTGAGCTTGCCCCCTGAGCTCAAACGGGCAGCAGCAGAAAAAAAAAAAAAAATTCTAGGTCCAAGAAAGCAGATGTCCGCACCTCCTGTTCCGGGCCATGCACAGGGACACCGACACTGTGGGTTCAGGGATGCACCAAGCAGCAGGCAAAGATGCCCACCCCATCCCACCCCACCGCTTCCTTTCACCTAAAGCCACCCATCACGCTGCCTGAGGCTTTTCCCTGCAAATGTGTTGGTTTGCAGATACTTATTAGGAAGGAAAAGCGGAGGGAGAAAAAAAAAAAAGTAAGGAGACGGGGGGAACACGGAGGAGGGCGCAAGCACTACATACACACCCACAGCGCTGGGCAGCGCGAGAAACGACAGCGAGGTAAGTGACAGCACGAGGGAGCCAATCCCAGGCCCCGTGGGGGAGTAGGCGGGGCTAAAATGTCCAGGGCCCCGCGCTGCCGCCGGACACGCTGGCAGGGCGGGAACCGTGCGTTGCTAAGCAACAGCGGCGGCCACGCCCCCCACCGCCTCTCCTCTGCACCCCCCCTCCCGCGAGCGTCCCGAACGCAGGAAGGGGTCCCTAAGTTAGCACCGTACCTCCTGCGTTTCCCGGGCCTCGGGTTCCCCCCCACGCAGCCCCGTTCCAGAACCTCCGCGCACGCGGCCCGCCCGAGGGCCGCTCTCACGGGGCGGGACGAGCCTTCCTCAAGGCCTGTGGGGGACCCGCGAGCGGGGGGGGGCTCGCTGAGGACGTGCGGCCGCTTCCAGGCCTGGACGCTCCCGCCCCGCACCCCGCCATCCCGCCCCGGGCTTCCCTGGCAGGGCCTCCCCCTCCGGCCCCCCTCGCCGTCGCCGGACACACACACCTCAGCTCAGCCGAGGCGCCCGGGGCGGACAAAGTTGGCGTCCGGCGGCGGAGGTTGCTGTCCACGGTGCTGTCACTCAGAGGAGGGGCGGGACCAGCGGGCCGCGCGGCCCTACTCCCAAGGGGCGGTGCGGGAGGGGGGCGGGGCCCGGCGGAAGGGGCGGGGCCTGGCGGCGGCCGCGCGCGCTGATTGGCCAGCGTGTCTCCCGCCGCCGCCGCCGCGGGTCCCGACCGCCCACAAGCGCGGGCTCTTGGAGCCCCGACCCCGGACCCACGAGGCGACCCCAAGGAATTGGAAGGAAGAACGAAGGGCTGTGACTTGTTTTATAGGCAGAAAACACACGCAGAAATGCGTAATTTCGCTGTTGAAGCCTGGCCACCCGACACGCGCGTGCACGCACTCGGCATCCGCGCTCCCCGGGGGAGCATCCCTGGGAGGAGGCATCGGACACCCCTGAAAACCGCGGGGGGGGCGCTGAAGTCTCTCACCCGAGGTCCGGCAATTAGCGCAACGGGACCCACAACTTGGATGGGGATGAGCTGCCGAGCCAGAGAGTTTTGGGCAAGGGAATGAGTCACACCTTCGCCCAGGTGCCCCTCCCGACCCCCAAGGAGAGCTCCAGGTGCCCGGGACCTCTGGACGATGGGGCGGGGCGCGGGGAGGCTGCATGGATTCATCCTCCAGCCACTGCAAAAGTGTCTGCGCTCATCATCGTTATTATTTTTATTTTTAAGACTGTGGTCCATCAAATTTAAAATTCTTTCCAAATTTTTTTTTTTTTTTTTTTTTTTTTTTTTTTTTAATGAGAGACACAGGCAGAGGGAGAAGCAGGTTCCATGCAGGGAGCCCGACATGGGACTCGATTCCGGGACCCCGGGGTCACGGCCTGGGTGGAAGGGAGGCGCTGAATCGCTCAGCCACCCTGGGCGGCCCCTCTTTCCAAAAAAAAAAATATATATATATATATATAAAATGTTCTAATTTAATTCTCAGTGTTTCTCTTGCTCCAGTGTCAAGTCATTTTCCTGTATGTAGGGCCAGCGCTTTGGACAAAAAAAAAAAAAAAAAACAACACCCCCCCCCCAAAAAAAGGAAAAAACCGGCCCTGAGAAAGGAACTAGCAGGCAGAATGCAGAAGGATTGAGACATGGGTAAATAGAGACCCAGCTAGAAGGTCTCTGAAATCTCTCAAGGTATCAGGGCCAGGAATTGAATCCAAAATGGGATTTTATTTTATTTTCTCCTCCATCATTTGCTGGTCTCCAGTCTCTGTCCCAGAAATAGAGGTGGAGTTCAAGGAGGGTATCTTAACACGCTTAACCAGATTTGTATACACGAGGTTTTTTAAAATAGTGCAACCCTTTTCCTTCTTTTTTTTTTTTAAGATTTTATTTGTTTATTCATGAGAGACCCAGAGAGAGAGGCAGAGACCCAGGCAGAGGGAGAAGCAGGCTCCATGCAGGGAGCCCGACGTGGGACTCGATCCCTGGTCTCCAGGGTAACGACCTGGGCAGAAGGCGCCAAACCACTGAACCACCCGGGGATCCCACACGCTTTTTCCTTCTATCTTAAACCAATGCCCAGTAGTGTATTAACTTATCGGATACGGTTGTAATCATAAAGGAAAACAAAACAAATCAATACTTCTGGACGAGGGCAGCCCGGGTGGCCCAGCGGTTTAGCCCCGCCTGCAGCCCAGGGCGTGATCCTGGAGATCCAGGATCGAGTCCCACGTCGGGCTCCCTGCATGGAGCCTGCTTCTCCCTCTGCCTGTGTCTCTGCCACTCTCTCTCTCTCTCTCCCCCTCTGTCATGAATAAATAAATAAAATATTAATACTTCTGGACGAGAAGTGCATTGAGATTCAATTAAAATATCCAGGGCAAAAAAATAAAGTAAAATAAAAAAATAAAAAATAAAATATCCAGGGCAGCCTTGGGTGCCTCAGTGGGTTAGTGCTGCCTTTGGTCCAGGGTGTGACCCCGGGGTCCCAGGATCGAGTCTCACATCGGGCTCCCTGCACGGAGCCTGCTTCTCCTTCTGTGTCTCTGCCTCTCTCTCTCTTTCTCTCAGGAATAAATAAATATAATATTTTTTAAATGTTTAAAATATCCACTATACTATAATAAAATTGTTGGGGGTGGTGAGAAACATTCCAATCGCAACTGATTTTATTCTCTTGTCCTGCTGAATTTTCAGATTCTTCTGAAAGCTCACTAACGATGAATACCTCTCCCCAGAATTTCTTGATTTCTATGACTCATGATCACCATTATGTTTCTTTAATCTTTTAAAAATATTTGGTTTTAGACTAAAAAGAAAGAGCTATGATTGTATATTAATAAGCACGTTACATAAATAAATACTCTAAGATTTAAAATAAAAGTGGTGAATTATTTATTTGAATCCTTTTTCAATTGCATATTCAAATAAGTACAGCAAATGCATTTGTTTGAATATTCTCACATATATAAGAGATTATACATTTAAATAAATGTATTGTATGCATGTAAATGTGTAATCATTGAAATAAACACAGCTGTATATTTCCCATATGTATAGCTCCAGATGTTTGAAGCATACATTCAAATTTCTGGAACTCTACACCTTGGTATCTATTTAAACATCCAGTAGAAAATACTGCGCTACAAATCCATAGGAATACACGTCAAAACTCTACCCGCAATGGGGAAATCAGGCCAGAACAATGAATAATGAGTCTCTGTCACTAAGTTTCTTATCTTGAACATTTTCTCATGAGATAGCTTGTCCTGGCAAGTTGTGCTGCAAACACTTTGCTGTTCTGTAAAATGAACACTAGCCACTTCACCCTATACAAATATGACCATTGCAATGTAGTTTTATAGTACTTCTATCCAAATAGTTAAACTCTAAAAAATAATATTTCTAGTTCTCCACTTTGGAGTAGGAGAGTCTCACGTTATCCATGCCTCAGTTATTCATTTTTTAACTTATGCTTCTGCTCCAATACATGGAACATATATAATTTGAAATTTCCCCGTAGGCAGAAATATACATTAGAAGAAATAATGAAGTACAAACTAACCTAATATGAAATAAAATGTATCTTAGGGACATTGAATAAGAAGTAAATGGCTTAATGTAAAATTAAAACATCCAGATGTATGTTATGAATATGCTTATTCCTTTGCCATGTAATGACAGACATGCTTTATTTAAATTTGTAGTAGGTTGAAATATAAATTGGAATCTAATAATTACATGTGCTAACACTTTAGATGAATATGCATATAGCTTGAAATTTGGGGGAACCAATATGGATCATTTGCAGAAATTATGGTTCTGTCAAAATATATGATATTCATTAGGCATATTAAAATAAATAGAATATCAAATTATTTGATATTTTTCAGCAGTGCTTTGCCTTAAATATTAAAGTTTAAATATCGAAATTAGCCCTCTCAGTAGCCAGAAAATGGCTGCTTAGTAGGTCGGCTATGCATATTACTATTTCTGTTCAGTCATCCTAGAATATAGGGAGGTCTTTTTTTTTTTTAAGATTTATTTATATGAGAGAGTGAGGATGAATAGGAGGGGAGGGGCAGAGAAAGAGGGAGAAGCAGGCTCCCCCCAATCCCAGCAGGGAGCCTGACGTGGGGCTCAATCCCAGAACCTTGAGATCATAACCTGAGTGAAAGCAGACATTTAACCAACTGAGCCACTCAGGTGCCCAACAGGGAGGCATTTAAAGTGCATTTTGTTTAAGACATTTAAAGAAATGACTTTTCATGTGAATTCATTTAAGAAATCCCTGTGATCCCCGAAGTCTTCATTTTTTTCTATTTTAACTGCTGATCTTTATTGATAAAATAGGCTACTATGCAATACACACTCTCAGATATAAATTTAAGGTTCTGCTTAAAAAAATATATATATATATATATACATGGAAACCTTGCCATATAGCAAAGTAAATGTCTTAATTTTATTTATTTTTTTTAGTAAATGTCTTTAAACACCAAGATCTTAAAATTATAGCCAAATAAGAAGACCAAGAATAAATTAACTTGTTTATAAAAATAATTAATCAAGTAACATTGTGTAATAGAGCTTGAAAATTGTGGTTTTAGCCCATAATGCTATAATAAAACCTTGAAAATGGGTATGCTTTTCCTAAAGAAAAACTTCCTTCACAAACCTCATAAAATTAATAAACCATAAAAAATAAGTTATAAACACATATTACAAAATATTTTGAGGATATAATTTCAATGAATAGATGCCAGCTATTTCTTTAACTGACAAATGACATGTTGGTAAAAGGTATATCTTGTAGCCAGTTGAAACTGTTTACATTTACTTTTTTTCTCCGTTTATTGAAAATTTAACCCAGTATGATAATGACTCTAAACCGAAATCAGGATGCAGTTTATAAATAATTCCCCGACAGGATTTTTTTCTCTTCTTAAGGGGACACGTAATAATAATAATAATAATAATAATAATAATAATAATAATGGCCTTTCCAGTTGATAGCTGCCTTATATCCAGGTGGTGACTCATTAATCAAAACTGCTTTGATCTCATACCCCTTCCCTCTCAAAACAAAGCCTCTGAATTCCTCACATGAGGAGAAAAGAGCAACTGCAGGATTTTATAGTTTTCACTGCTACAGCATGGACTTGAGGCACAGCATCTGTATGTGCTTTTGTCACTCACTATCTCTAAGGCACCTCAAAATCATATTCTTTGAGTATCACAGTGATAACAGCAACCTTCGTGCGCTCCCCACGTATCTTACCGCCCACTTTCTCCAGCTCAAGTACTGCAGAGCCCACTTACCAAGGCTTCACTTGCTCTTTTGTTTAGTCGTCCATCACTTTTTAGTGTACTTTATACATAATTTACCTGTTTATCATGTGAATTACTTATTATCTTTCTCTACCTCAAGAGTGTACGTTGCTTGAGGGTAGAGATCCTGTCAGTCCTTAACCGGTGTACCCCAAGTGCTGAGATCAGTGTCAAGCACCTAATGGACATTCAATAAATTTTTGATTAAATTAATCGATCTGCATAGCTATAATTGACTTAGTTCCTTATCATACTCTAGTGCACAAATATGCTAAAATTCATCTATCTGTTCTTCTATTGTAGGGCTTCGGGGCTATGTCAGGGTTTGTTCTGTAATAAACAGGGTGGTTAGAAACACTCTTATGTAAATTTCCTGGTATAGATTTATAAGAGTTTCTCTTTGGTTTATAATTGGGAGTAGAATCAGAGATTTGTAGAGCATGTCCACATTCTAAATAAAAATGTAATACTACATTTTTCCCCCAAGGTGTTGTATTTTGTCCTCCTAACTGAAGTATTTATGAGATTCAAACATATTGACCTTTCAGAAACCCAAATTTTGGCTTTGTTAACTTTCCCACATTTGTTTTCTATTTCATTGATTTCTTTTTATTATTTCTTTTTTTTCTACTTACTTAATTTTCTTATTTTTCCATAATCTTAGGTGGAGAGTAAGATAATTGATTTAAATTGTTAAACTTTAAAATCATAGGCATTGAAAGCTAGAAAATTACCTCTAAGCACTGCTTTAGTGATATCTCATAAATTTTGATATGTTGTGTTTTAATTAGCATTCATTTTAAAATATTTTTAAATTTCTCTTTCTGTGAGTTTTATCATTGGATATTTAGAATTGTATTGTTTTGAGTTCAAGTATTTGGAGGTTTTCTAAATGTCTTTTATTACTATTGACATTTGATTTAATTCCATTGTTGTTAGAGAATGTACTCTGTAAGATTTCGAACTTCTGAAAATTATTGAAATTTATTTTATAGCCCAGCATATGATTTATCTCAATGACTGTTCCCAAGGTACTTGAGAAGAATGTGTACTCAGCATTTGTTGGATAGTGTTCTATAATTCTAGAATTGATGATATATATCCTAAAATTATTGCTAAGATTCATATTATGTCTATACATTATGTATTTGAGTGATCCTCTGTGCCCCTCCTTCACACCCTTAGTTTTCTCCTCCACTCCCAGCGGCCCAGATCTGGAGTTCACAGTTGCACATTTCACACATATTACTTTACACTTCCCATTCATACATCACACTTCACAAATGTCAGAACCTTACAACAGTGTAATTCCATTCATCTGGCCCAACTCCATCTTTTGTATTACTGTTGTATATGTTTCCTTTAAATGCATTATAAAGCCTCACTTTAAAATGTATCTGCTTTTGACCTAGGTGGTTAGCTGTTTTGAAGAAAACAGAGAATTGTCTTTTATGTTTTCTCAAATATTTGCCATTTCTGGAGCTTTTTGTTCTTTTCTACATCTTGAATAACATCAATTCCCTTTATATTGTAGAATTAGTATATTTTTCTATCTTCTCCAACTTTCAAGTTTCATTTCACACAAAATACAAGATTATAAATGATTCTGTTATTGTGTGCATATATATGTCAAATAAAAATAAGTACAAATAAACACATACATACATTTTTACTTTTGAACATTTTCTTTGGACTCAACAAAGTATGTCGATACATTTCAATTATTTCTTGCAACATTTATCTGAAGTTACATTTCCTACCGTGCATCATCTTCAGAAATAAGGAAATTGAGGGTCAGGGAGATTAAATTTTTAACAATTACTTTTAAAAGTCATTAAAGCTTATTGTGTACTTTTACTTTTTAATTAGCATCCATCTTCCCTAGCCCAATACTCTTCAATAGTATAGTGCTTAGCTCACTGTTAGGAACCTCCTAGGTAGATCTTCAAAAATGATAATGAATACATAGAAGAGTGAATCCAAGATTTTGATATAGATATAGATATAGGTATAGACATAGATATAGGATTAAGAGATATAGGTATAGATATAGATAGATATAGATATAGATAGATGCTGGATTGAAAATGCAATTAGAGTACATTTTTTTCCCACCCCCTGCCCCTGCCTCTGGCAACCACCAATCTGTTCTCTATATCTATGAGCTTGTTTTTCTTGTTTGTTTGTTTTTTGGGGGGATGGGGGTTGTTTGTTTTCTTTTTCTTTTTAGATTTCACATATAAGGCAGATAATATGGCATCTGCCTTTCTATGACTTATTTTACTTAGCATAATGCCTTTGACGTCCATCCACCTTCGCGGGATCCCTGGGTGGCGCAGCGGTTTGGCGCCTGCCTCTGGCCCAGGGCATGATCCTGGAGACCCAGGATCGAATCCCACATTGGGCTCCCAGTGCATGGAGCCTGCTTCTCTCTCTGCCTGTGTCTCTGCCCCTCCCTCTCTCTCTCTCTCTCTCTCTATCATAAATAAATAAAAATTAAAATAAAAAGCCATCCACCTTCGCAAATGGCAAGATTTCATTCTTTTTTATGGTTGAGTAATATTCCATTGTATAAATTATACACGTATACATATATACACGTATATACATGTACATTATACATGTATACACATATATAACATGTATATAATGCATTATACATGTATACACGTATATACGTTATATACGTTATACATATATATGTATGCACATATATATATACACATAATATATGCATAGCACAATTTCTTTATCCACCTATTGATGGACACTTAGGTTGTTTCCACATCTTGACTATCATAAATAATGCTGCAATGAATAGTGGTGCTTGTATCTTTTTGAGTTAGTGTTCTCATTTTCTTCAGATAAATACTCAAAAGTGGAATTGCTTGCTCATATGGTAGTTCTATTTTTTAAGTTTTTGAGGCACATTCCATACCGCTTTCCACAGTGGCTACAACCAGTTTACGTTTAGCCAAAGCTGGAGGCATCATACTCCCTGAATTCAAACTATATTCCAAACCTATAGTAATGAAAACAATTGACATAAAACAGACACATAGATTAAAGGAACAGCATAGAGATCCCAGACATAACCCCATGTATATATGGTCAATTAATTTATAACAAAGCATCTAAGAATATGCAATGGGGAGAGAAGTCTCTTCAATAAACAGTGTTAAGAATTAGTATTCTTTAATAGTCCAAGTGTGTTGGTGATATTTTCTCTGTTTTTGTTTATCTGAAAAAAAAAAAATCTGTTTTCTCCTTCCTTTTTGAAAGTTGCTTAAAAATTTAAGGCAAAAGTAATTTTTCTTTGAGCACTTTAAATATGTCATTCCATTGTCCTCTTGCCAACATGTTTCTTTTGTGAAGTTAGCCATTATTTATCTTACTGTACCTGTTTGCAATCCACCTTTTTGTTTTTTCCGTACCTCTGACTGCTTTCAGGATGCTCTCCTGGTTTTTCTGTCTTGTGACTTTCACATGTCTAGGTGTATACATGTGCTTCTCTTTGCATTTATCTTACTTTGATTTCACTTAACTGGGATTTATAAGCCAAGGCTTTGCACTACTTGGAAATTTTTCATCTATAATTTCCCAATTAACTTTTCTGGCCCAATGTCATTCTTCTTTCATTCTTGTTTTTATCTTTTATTGAAGTATATAGTTGATACACAATATTATATTGGCCTCAGGTGTATAACATAGTGGTTTGACAATTATATACATTATGCAATTCTCACCAGATAAGTGTAATTAACATCTCTTCTTTCATTCTTTAATACCAGTTACATGAATGATAACATATCACCCAGATCACTAGAGCTCTGGTAATGTTTACACCTTTACTCTTTGTTCTTCAAATCGGATGCCCACTTTTGCTGTCTTTAATCTTCCCTTAAGCTTATTCAGTAATTTCTTTTTAATTCAGCTACTGTAGAATAGAATTCCCATTTAAATGTTTGTTACATTTCTATTTCTATTTGTTATATTTCTTGCTACTGAGATTCATTAACTCTTCACTCATTAAGGCTCTTTCCCTTTAAGTCCTTGAACATGTTTATAATATTTGTTTCAAACACTTTATCTAGTAATTAAAACACCTAGGCTTTCTCAAGATCAGTTTTTATTGACTGCTGTTTTCTTTGCTGTTGGTCATATTTTCCTGTTTCTTTGCATATCTGGTAACTTTTTATTGTATACTAAACATTGTAGATGATACATTGTAGGAGCCTTACAGTATGTTAAATTCCTCTGAGAAGTGGTTTTTTTTTGTTGTTGTTGTTGTTCTTATTTTGTTTGTTTGTTTGTTTGTTTGTTTGTTTGTTTTTTTACTAGCAGCAAGTTCAGTTATATCCAATCACCTTGCATTTGTCCAGGCCTGGTTTTATACTCTTTGAAGGTGGATTCGTGGAAATTCCAAAATGATTCCCAAAACCCTTTGCATTGGCTATTCTCAAATTCTGAACTCTGTTTCCCCTCTGTTTTGTCCAAGCTTGGTTTTAAGCTCTGATGGTATAGGTCCAGAGCAGTTCTTACTTTAGAACATGGCCCTTGCACTTAAGTTGGGGTTGTTCTGCTGTCTCCATTTTATTCCTGGAGTATTTCTGAGGTGTCTTCATTCTACTTGGGCTGGAATTTCGGCTCTCAGCTCTGATCAATCATTAATATCTTTATTCTCCTAATCTCATAGCCACTGGTCTTTGGTAAGCCTTGCTAGGTCTTTCATTGCATGTGTCCGGCCTATTCCTTGGCCAAGGACCTGTAGGAAACCCCCAAACAGATTTTGGGATCCTTCCTAATGTGTCTTCTCTCCAATATCCTGCAGATTCCAGCTGTTTTGACAGCCTCAAATGCTGAAATCTGCCTCTGCAAATCAGTGAAACTGATGTGCTTTGCTTGTGCTTTAGCTCCTTATGCTATGATCAGGAAATTGGCTTCAGACAGAGAGCTGCAGTGAACCTGGGCTCATGTCAAGTGTTCATTTCTTTAAGGAATCACAGTCATGTGCTAAGTCTTGCCCAAAGCCTGGAAAATATTGTTTCACATATTTTGTCCAGTTGTTAAGGTCGAAGGGCTAGTCTGGCACTAACTATTCTATCATGGCATGAAGCAGAAGTTCACATTGATATTTGAATTTTTATTTTGTCTTAAAACTCTGCTAAACTTTTTTTTGAATTGTCTACATCATTTTATTTTTTACACGATCATTTTGTAAATAATGACCATTTTTTCTTTTCAATATTTATCAGTTCTTTCTCAGGCTTTCTTGTCTTTCCCATATTCTCCAAGGGAAAGCTTTACACATTTTTGATGTGGGGAACAAAGGAAAAAGAAAAAAATTAAATTTCCTTACAACAAGTCCTTGAGACAGGCAGAGTGACCTTCCTTGAGGAAGTCAACTGCCTCAATGCTAATACTTTAGCTTACCATTAGCCTGACCTTCAGGACCCAATAAGTCTCATTTAACATGAAAAATTCCTTTGGAAGCTTTCTTTATTTGTACCCTCCAAAATATATGTTAGCAATCATTCTTCAAACATATGGCCCACTGGTATGCAACTGAAGGGTCTCATCGCTAAGATTTTATTAGTCGGTAGTAAATGCTTTGCCTAACAACAGATAGCCCCTCAAGATCTTGGAAACCTTGCTTCCAAATTCCATAGAGACTTACACTATCCCTAAAACCCTTCCAACTTGGAAGTATATAATCAGCCACTCCTTCCAACCCCAAAGCAGCTCCTTCTGCCCATTCATCATGCCCCCATACCTTAAATAAAAAAAAAAAAAAACCTCTTTGCACTGAATTCTTTCTAGACCATTCACTCTGAACCCTAACATTTTCACATTAGTTTTATCATTAAGTATCTCTTAGCTATGAATTTTTGTTGTTGTTGTTGGTATTCTCTACCAGGTTCAGGGAGTTCCCTTTTGCATCTAGCTTTCAAAGAATTTTTCTTTTGGTTTCAAGTGAATATTGGCTTTATCAAATATATGTTTTCATCCTTTGAAATCATCATAACGTTTTTCCACTTTTCCTATTGGTGTAATGAATTATATAATTTTCAATGTTGAAGTTAACCCCAGGGCCTTTCACACTATCTGACCAGGTGCAGTTGAAGCCCTGGCTATTGGCCTGGGTAAACATTGGGAACCAGAAACTTTCTTCATACTTTGGCATCATGTCACATGATATGACCACAACCAGGAGGGTGACAACACTATCTTCTCTACTTGGGCCAAAGAGAGAAGGAAGTGAACGAAGAGGATGGATAAGGCCAGTCCCACTATGTGTTAGGCCAGGCAGTCCTTTAAAACCCAACACTTCCCCCTAATTTTTACTGAGCTCCGGAATATACCACTCAAGGCCAGAGTAATGGCATGAGAACTATGTGGGCCCACAGGACCCCATGCTCAGAAAGGCCCTGTGTTTGCTGAATGCTCTACTGTTGCCATCAAGAAATTCTTAGTAATTTTATCTTTGAACTTTTCTTTTGTAAAGGGAGTCTAATTGGATAATGGAGGATGTGCATGAACAGAGGAGATATACATGGTATGCATTTTGCAACCATTCCTTGGCGTCCCATTGCATGTAGAGTTCAGGATGCCCCGTGAGCCCAGAATTCTGGCAGATGGTGACATGTGAGAGTTCAGCATGACACAAAATACAAGGTAAGTGTGTTATGAAAGTCACTGGCAATATCAGTTGAATATTGGTAGAATGTACACATATAAAGAAGTGAAATAAGAATAGTTGAGTTAGTTTTGTGTGGTGTGACTACTGTTTTAGCAAGAACAAAACGCGTATGCACGTATGAGCTGTGACATATGAATTGTATAATTTCAGTTCTTCTGCATATCAGCAACTGACCAAGGAGACCTGGTTGTATAACATGTATTGCCCCAGGTGGTCTGCTCTTATGGCCTCCTTGATTTCTGCTGATAGGAAATTATATTATTTTACATATAGTAAAAGAAACTTAAAACAATATACATACACTTCTCAGGCTTTTTGTTATTGTCATGTACTTTATTTCTATGTATGTTATGAACTCAGTACTATGTTATTATTTTTCTTTTAATAATTTTCCTTTAGAAATATTCTTAAAATATGAAAAAGGTATTTTATCTTTACCTACATATTTATAATTCGTAGTGCTGTTTACTTCTTTGCGTGGATACATGTTTCCCTGGGTATTATTTTCTTTCTGCTTGAAGGACTTCCTTGAACATTTCTTATGATGCCTGTAGTGGTGAATCCTTTTGTATGACTGAATAAGCCTTTATCTTGTCTTAAGTTTTTAAGACATTGTTGCTGGGTATAGAAGTCCAGGTTGGTGGTTTTCATTTCAGCATTTCAAGGATATTACTCCACTTTCTTCTGCCTTGCAGTTATTTCCGACAAGAAGTCTGCTATCTGCTATCATTTTATATTCATTCTTCTATAACTAATGATTCTTTTCTCTCCAGATGCATTTAAAATTTTCTCTTTATCAGCCCCTTTAAGCAATTGGATTATAATATAGATTTCTTCATGCTTCTTATGTTTGGGGTTTGTTGAGTATCTTGGACCTACGTGGTTTTGATTTTTGTTAAATTTGGAAAAATTTCAGTCATTGCTTCAAATATTTTTTCTATCCTCCTACTCCTCCTTCTCCTCCAAGGACTCCAAACACATACACATTAGACTACTTGACCTGTTCATATTTTTTTCTCTGTATATACTTTTGATAGTTTGTATTGCTCCATTGCATTATTTTCAAGTCATTCATATTTTTTGTTGTTGATCTCATCCAGTGTATTTTTCATTTAAGGAATTTCTTGCTATACCTAGAAGTTCAATTTGCTAACTTTTTCTGTATCATTCATTCCTTTCCCTAACAAATACCTCTTTTCCTCTGCTTTCTCTAGCATTTAGAAGATAATTATAACTATTTCATTATTCTTATATGCTTATTTTATCATCTGTGTCACCTCTGGGTCTGTTACTATTGACTGATTTTTTGTTTTCATCATATGAATCATATATTCCTATTTCTTTGAATGCCTGGCAACTTTTTAATTTGAATGCCAAGTATTTTGAACTTTACCTTGTTGAATGCTAGAAATGTTTGTATTTCTGAAATATTCTTGAGCTGTTTTCTTGAATACAGTAGTTACTTAGGAATAGTGTAATCGTTTTCAGGCTTGCTTTGCAGAAGCTGAGCAGACTTTAGTCTATTAATCTTTCTCCACTAATAACCCCAAATTTGTGTTTATTCCAACCAATGCCCTTTGAATTATGATGCATTTCCACTTTGCCTGGTGGAACATAAACTGTTAATGACTGTGTTAGCCCCATAGATTGTTCCCTCTGCCTCTTTCAAGTAGTTCTTTCTCAAACTCAGGTTGTCTCTTGTCACACACTCACTGACAGGTGCTCAGCTAAAATTTGAAGAGGGAACTTCTATGTCAATACAGAACTCTCTTCAGGTTTCTGTGGTCTGAGATTCCTTCCTGTGAACTGTAGTTGCCTTGGCCTCACCAGATACCCAACTCATCATTTTGACTGAGGAGTACCAGCAGCCTCCGGCTGGGTCTCCTCTCCCTACACTGTAGTCTAGAAACTGTCCAAGCAGTAAACTAGGGCATTCAGAGCCCTGGCCTCAAAATTTTTCATCTCAGTGGGGATCAATGTCCTGTGCTGCCTAATGTCCACCATTGTATTTGTATTTGATAGATACAGTTGAATTTATTTGTTTCATGTGAAAATTAGCTCTGATAATTAGCTCTGATATCCATTGCTTACTTATAACAGACAGCAGAAATTCTGAGGTACTCAATTGTACTTGAAAATAAATTATCAGAACCTTTTGGTTGTAGGAGAAAGGTGCAATCTTTCAGAGAGGATTTGTATCACCCCAGTAAGCGCGTTAGGGCAGTTAAGACTATAGAATCATTTAAAACCTAATTGAGGGGTGCCTGGGTGGCTCAGTCAGTTAAGCATCTGCCTTCAGCTTGGGTCATGATCTCAGGATCCTGGGATGGAGCCCCACATCAGGCTCCCTATTCAGTGGGAAGTATGCTTCTCCCTCTCTGTCAGTCTCTCTCCCCTACTTGTGTTCTCTCTCTCTCACTCTCTTTCAAATAAATAAGGTCTTTAAAAAAATTTAATTGAAGCATAAGAATGTCAACTTTCGTCTGCACATACATGTAAAATCTAGCTTGTAGGTACAACTTCTCAGGGATTTTTTTTTTCTTTTCTCTGCTTTGAAATGGCAACAACAGTTCTTTAAAGATAGAGGCATGAGTATATTTAACTTTGCCTCCTTCTTACACTGAGGTTCCCAATTCAGTGTTTGAGAGTTTCCTATCATATTTCCCACCTTGGATGGGTCCTGACTCCTAAAGGGTGTGAGAACCACCAAAAGTTTCTACCTTTGACATATAGTTTCTGGGCAAAAGCACTTTCAGTATTCCTGCTACTTGCTAAAATACAGCTGTTCCAATTAACTGTTACTGTTACACAACCACGAATCCAGTGGTATAAAATGATAATTTTATTAGGAGCAAAAATTCTGTGGGTCAGGAATTTGGACAGGACTCCACAGGAAGTGTCTGTTCCAAAGTATCTGAGGTCTCTCCTGGGAGTCTGAACTGCTAAGGAAGGATCTGAATGGCTAGTAGTTGGAATGGTCTAAGCCCTTTGACACAAATATCTGGTACCTGGGTCAGAAGTTTTGAAAGCTGCATTGCACGTAGCTGGAGCTGTTGATAGGAGAACCTATACAAAGCCTCACAGTATGGTATGGCTTGGGATTCTCACAGCATGTTGAGGTCACGTTGCAGATTTGTGGGGTGGAAGGAATTACTATACTCATCTTTGGAAAATCAGATTTGCCATAACTTCTCTTATATTTGTGGTTGTAAAATGCTTTAATCTTACTAACTCTTTGGATATATAGATATTTAAGCATTTTTCATTGTTTTTAGTTGTTTTAGGGATTAAGAATTAAGCAATGAATTCCAGAGGTCAATCTGGGTATTTAGGCTCAATCATATCACTAGATGTGGGTGGAGCTCTCAACTATTACATGTATATTAAAATCAGTTTTTCAAATTCCATGAAAATCTTGTTGACATTTTGGTGGGCATTTCACTCATATTACTGATTTTTAGATGCCTTTTTAATATTGTGTTCTCATTTATTAACATACGTATTACTAGTCTTTTTTTATAGCTTATTAACTAAAATTTCATAATCTTCTCTATTCAGGTCATGCACATTTTTCTTTAGGTTTGTTTTTTGGAATATTATAGTTTTGTAGTTTTATGCATGGTATTTACTACACACTGCTGTATTTTCTAATTGCCTACTTCTGGTTTGTGGGAAAGCTATTGATTTTTGCCTATTGATCTTGTATCAAGCCATTCCACTTGCTGTTGCCAATTGTGCTTGCTAATTATCTTGAAATTTGGGATCATGTACAAATAGTAATGGACTATCTTGGAATTTGGCATCGTGTATGAATGACAGAGATATTTCTTCCTTTTTAAGTGATACCACTTTACATTCATTATTCCAATAACTAGGACCTCCAACATAATGTTGCAGAATAGGAACAATAGAGAGAATCTTCATCTTGCTATTAACTGTAATTTGAAATATTTTTAATGTTTCACCATTGGAATATGGTGTTCCCTTAAATATCTGGTACTTTAAAGATATTCTATTCTAGATCTGTTTTGTTAAATGCTTTTATTATAAATGAATATTTATATTAAATGTTTATCATTACTCATTGAGATAAAAAAATAACATTTTACTATCATTACATTTAATAGATACTGTAATATGGGAATATACTTTACCCTGAAGAAACACTACCTAGTCATGCCTTTTTAAAAATATTGCTTAATTTGACTTGTTAATATTTTAAATGGTTTTGTGTCTATTTTATAAATATAATGGCAGGTTGTGAGATGTGTGTATGGTGTGTGTGTGTGTGTATCTGTGTGTGTGTGGTGTTTGCTAGCATTGCTCACTTTTGGTAGCTACTGAGCACACTAGGTTAATAAATTGAGTTAGGAGCTTTATACCTTATTTTCTTTGCTTTGGAAATCTTTGCAGAAGAAGAGAGATAGTTTAGTTTTGAATTCTTGCCAGAGCTCACTATCTAGGCAAAAATTTTCTGGGCTTGCAATTTCTTGTAAGGTTAAAGGTTTAATTCAATCGTTCTAATTCTTGAATACACTTGGGAATTCACATTTTCCTTGAAACATATATACATTTTTTTGTAGTTTTAAAATTTATGGCATATAATTTTGTACATTTTCTTACAATATTTTAAACTTTATTCAGTAACTTTGTCCATTTGAGTTCCTAATGGGTTTCTCCCTTTTTTTCATGACCATATTTTCCAGTTAGTTTTGTATTTTTCTCTCTAAAAATCTTGCTATTTCTGTTGATCAACTTTAGAATGTTTTGTATTTTTCTATTTGTTATTTTATTATACGTTTTAATTTTCCTGACTTCTTTTTTTAAGTTTATGTTATTTTTGTTCTACATTTGTTACATATCTTTAGTCTTTATTGTTTTTAATATTGAATTAAGATTCATAAATCTTTCTCTGAGTTCTGTCATCTACACAAAGTATACATTTTGATAAGTAGTGGTTTTATTCTTTAAAAATAGTTTAAGATTTAAAAAAAAGATTTATATTTTTCGTAAATAATTATTTAAAAGCATTTTCTTTAATTGATAGGTTTGTAGATTTGGGGGGGGCTTGGAAGTGAGTTAATTTTTTGTGTTAATTTCTTATTTTCTTATATCTTCAATGAATATGGCTTCTATGATACCAGTTTCTGGTGACTTTTTTAGATTTGTTTTGTGGTTTAGTACATAGTCAGTTGTTTTTTTTTTTTCTTTTGGTGTCCCATTTGTGTTTAAACCCTCTATTGAATACAAACATCTATAAAATTCTATTTGTATCTACTAGATCGAGTTTGTTAATTATGTTATACAAATATTTTATAATCTTCATTTTCTTCGTGGTGAATCTAGAATTAACATATATTATACCTTGCTTAAACTCTTAATTTTGTTTTTTTGTTGTTGTTGTTGTTGTTTCAAGTTTGGGTTGTTTTTGTTTTTGTTTTGTTGTTCTTTTTAGATTTTATTGATTTATTCATGAGAGACACAGAGAGAAAGGCAGAGACACAGGCAGAGGGAGAAGCAGGCTCCATGCAGGGAGCCTGATGTGGGACCATGACCCCTGGATCATGATCTGAGCCAAAGGCAGACACTTTATTTATATAAAGCCACCCAGTGGCTGAGCCACTGAGCTACCCAGACATCCCTTTATTGTTTTTGTTTTGTTTTGTTTGTTTTGCTTTTTTTAGATTTTATTTATGTTTCAAGTTTTTATTTAAATTTGAGTTAGGGCTATCTGGGTGGCTTCGTCAGTTAAGTGCCTTGGTTTCAGCTCAGGTCATGATCTCAGGGTTGTGAGATTGGGCTCCATACTCAGCAGGGAGTCTACTTGAAGATTTTGTCCCCCACTTGCATGCATGCCCACTCAGGCACCTGCTCACTTGCTCTCTCTCAAATAAATAAATCTTAAAAAAAATTTAAATAGATTCCAGTTAGTTAACACCTAGTGTAATATTGGTTTCAGGAGCAAAATTTAGTGGTTCATCAGTTGCATCACAACAAGGGCCTTCCTTTATACCTATCACCCATCTAGCTCATCCCCCACCCGCCTCCCCTCCAGCAACCCTCAGTTTGTTCTCTGTAGTTAAGAATCTTCTATGGTTTGCCTCCCTCTCTCTTTTTTTCCCCTACATTCATCTGTTTTGTTTATTAAATTCCATATATGAATGGAATCATATGGTATTTGTCTTTGACTTATTTCACTTAGCTTAATACACTCTAGCTCCATCAATATCATTGCAAATGGCAAGATTTCATTCTTTCACATCTTCTTCATCCATTTGTCAATCAATGGACATCTGCACTCTTTCCATAGCTTGGCTATTGTTGATAATGTGGCTATAAACATTAGGGTACATGTGCCCCTTCCAATCACTATTTTTTAATCCTTTGGATAAATACCTAGTAGCACAATTGCTGGATTGTAATGTAGTTCTATTTTTAACATTTTGAGGAAACTCCATACTGTTTTTCAGATTGCTTATCCTTACTGATTTTTATATCCTCAATTCAGCAAATAAAAAGTTTTTAAAGGTATTTATTAAAGTTTCTGACCGTGATTGCAGATTCTTTAAGTTTTTGTGTTTATCAGTTTTACTTTATGTATTTTTCAACTATGCTGATTGGTACATAAAGAACCTTTATTGGTCTATACTGCTAAAATTCCTATATTATATTTCATATCATTTCATTTTAATGCTGATTACCTTAAATTCTATTTGGTTTAATGTTAATATTGCTATTTAATTTTTTCTTAACAAGTTTCTGGTTTATTTGTTTTTTATTTCTTCCATTACGTCCTAATATAATGTGTCCTTGGCTGCAGGTGAGCTTTCTTCTATTGAATGCAATCTGATTGGATCTTTTAAAATTTCTCACAGTTTCTAGACCAAAAAGGGATATCCTTCTTGTTTTCCAATGGAATCCTGGATACTTAAAAAATATTTTTACTCTGAACTCTAAGAAACTGAAACAGAAGGATAGGATACAGAATTTACCTACTGTGTCGTTTTGATCCTGGTATATTAATAGTGTTTTAGGCTATTATATTACATATTACCATATTATATATTACCATATCTCAAAGGCATTATTTTTCCTTATGAAAATAAAATAATACATTTCATTTTATATTACAGAACATACAATAAAGCCTCATTTTCATAATATCCAGAAATAGGTAAATGAGATATTCTATTTTTGTTAAGAATCTTAGAAAAATCAATAAATGAAGACAAAATAGAAATACTTAAAATTAGCAATAGGTAGTAAATGGACATCATTAATTTTGGAAATCTGGTTTCTCTTTGGTAATTTTTTATTTGAAATCTGCTCAATTAACAACTGCATCATTTGCAATATTACCTTACTTGGGGATTTTTCTATGGAAAACATAATTTTGAGATTCAATTAGACTTAAAAATGGAAAAGCTAGACAGTTGGTCCACTTTAATTTTAGCAATGTATATTTTCTGAATTTCAATGGAAATCATGTTTTTATATATAATATATTTGTTGTGGAATGTTAAACTATAATTGTACTCTGCAAACTCAATAAAGTGTTTTGTCAGCCAGCCGAATACATGAATACTGGACGAGAAAAAATTCCTTCAGCATTCTGACACTGAATTAACCATATGTTGTTCAGTTGTGGGAAATGTCCAGGATGAGGAAGAGATCATGATTGACTGCTCTCAGGGCAATTTTATCATGCTGGAACATCCACTAGAACTGATGCAAAAATCTGAGAGAAATAATTTTTCTACTTCTAAACAATTGAATAGATTAAGGATATACTGGTCTTTTAAGTGTTCCTGCAGTACCAGATGCCCCAGGTATCAAGGGGAGCTACTATATTCTCTTTTCTGTACAGCCAACTGTCCTCTGTTATGCTTCCTGAAGGGAGTCACATCATAAACTCAGAAGGAAGGTAAAGTTATGATGTGATATCGAGGCTCCTCTTCCTCTTTGGTGGGGGTGGTAGTGCCTCGAGGAAGTATTAAGAGAAGGATGGACCTTGCTACAATCCATTTCAAGGAGCTTTGGGGCCTTTCAGAGTTGAATTTAAATGCTAGGTCTGTACAATCTATATTGTGACAGATTGGACAAATTACTTAATGTCTCTGTGCCTTAGAGTTCTCATCCATAAATTAGGATAATAATATCCAGTTCACAGTGCTGCTATAAAAATTATACAAGATGATGTTTGAAAAGTTACAAATACAGTGAAGCCTGTACTATGAATTATATGGTTTTTAAATTTAAATTTACTCTAAATTACTTTCATTTACTCTGTAAGACCTAGCTGCACTGAAGAGAGGAGCAGGGTTGCTATCTATGTGGTAAGACACTACTAGTCTCTTCAAGTCACTCTATTGGAGTAATGCCACAGCAGACACAAAGTACAGGAAGACAGCAGATGAGAGAACTTCAACTCAGGTCAGAACAAAATATTCCTCAGCTGTAGGAATAGAGTACAGAGTAGAGTAACTACTATAAGAAACAAGTGCCAAATTTCAGTGGTTTAACAGAGTCACGGGCTATTTCTTGCTGAGTCCATAATTGATACAGGAAGACAGCGAGGCTGCTGCTCCATAAAGTCACCCAGAGAATCAGGCTTCCTTCACCTACAGGTGCCACTATTCCTAGGTATTGAAGATCTTGGGTGAATCTATTGCATCTGTCAAGCAGAAGTACAAAAGAATAATCAGAGAAACAAATGGATGCATTCTTAGGGACCACACACAGAAGCAGTATATATCATTTCCAAATTTTTCATATTGCATTGGCCAGAACTTAGTCATACATGGTCTCATGTACTGGAAGAGAGGAGGCTTGCACACTCTGCACACTCTGGGTGCCCAGGGTGGAAAGGAAATAAAGTTTGATAACCACATAACATTGTTTCTGCCACAGCTGTCATTTGGTCAATGACATTTGGTCTTTTTAATTTCCTCGCCTAAGTTTTTGCATGCTCCTTTCACGTGATCTTCAAAATAAACATCCAATCTTTGCTTAAATTGAAGATTAAACCCAAGAATAGTTTATGATTTACTGATGAGCTCAGCTCAGCAGATCTTAGTTCAGTGCTGGATTCTTTTACTATCTCTTTGTAAAGTTGACGTCACTCAACCTCTCTCCAAGTTTCATTCACCTGAAAAAATGTCTATCTAAATCACAGAAATGGAAAGTTAAATTGAAATAATACATGAAAATGTGTTTATAAATTAGGAAGCATGAGGCATTATTTTTACTAATGAAAAGATGGCTGAAAAATTGCTGTAGTAACAATGTGGCATTCTATTTCCACTCGGCCCTGTCTTCATCCAGTCCATTAGCATCCTTGTGCAAATCATGGTGTTTAAATGTCAGATGTATATTTGAATTTCACATGTACTATACAGGTAGAATCGATATTTAGTTAACACTTTCTTATACTAAGAAGGTTCAAATGAGCTATGAGGTAAAAAATAAAGAAGTCATCGCAGGGGACAGGATCTTACCATTTTGTAATGAGCAAAGGATTTGGAAGACAAAGATTCAAATGAAGAAAAGGGAGAAAGGAGTTTTTAAAGCAGAGGTCTGAAAAGTGGAGAATTCAGTTGGCTATTAATATTATATTAGATATCAGAATAAGAAAGAAACCTAAGTATAGGGTCTTACTTAAGCTAAAATTCTTCATTAAAGAATTGAAAAGAAGAGCTTAATTCTTTAGTTCCCCTTTTTATACTGTTATAGACATTAGCCTACCTTTCAAACATACCTCCTTTGCAAAAAGTCATTACTTACTTAACATTTACAAATTTGTTTTTAATCACTTAAATGGAAACTTAAGATCAAATTGTTTTTCATGCAAATTGGAAAATGATGTGCCGGTTCAATGAAGTCCCAAGTTACAATTTTTAGGTAGGCTGAAAAATGTTTTTTTTTTTTTCTCTCTCTCTCCTCTTACCTTCCATTGTGGCTTTCCCTGTCTTTCCCTTACATTTTCTTCATTATTTTTCCAAAAATTTTCTTGACTATGTATGTCTTTTATGTATTTATTCTATAAAATCTGGAAACCACAGCAGTAATATTCAACTATGATGCATAATGCAGCGCTTCTTACCTCTAACTGAGCTTAATTCCATGTGGAATAAATTATTCTTCTGCTAATTATCATGACCAATTCCTCTCCACCTGTCATGTGTCCAAAGGTTAATAAATGCATTGTCTTATTTTTTCCTAGACTCAAGTCAGATACTACTATATATTTATTGTATTTTAGTTTTCTTTTTTGAAGTCAACTGACACTGTAATAGATTTTGTATAACTATTATTATTCTCCAAACTTTATAATGCCATTTCTAAAATACATAGCTTTTTTTTACTTAAATGTGAATTGAAGTATGCATGACTCTATATGTGCAAAAGAGAGAGAGAAAGCTAGTATCTGTACAATAAATGCTCATTGCATATTTTGCTAGTGACCATATTTTCTCTATTCCTTATGACTACTCAATAGTTTCTAGACTCCATCTCCTATTTCTTCCTCCACTTCTGTTTTTTATTGCCTTGACAACTCCTAGATGAAACTCTCAGTAGATGAAATCCAATGAACCTATTTATTCCTGGTAGGGAAGAAAAAAACAAAACTGGGAGATGGCTTAAATTAGAGACATTAGAGGAGATTTTACTTTACTATATTTTCAGTTCCTATTCGCTATGGGAAACCAAAGGCTAACCTTTAATGTCATGTACTTAACTGTTTGTCCATGTCTGACATATCCTAAAGTCTTCCAAGTTTCCCTTAGGCCTTGTTGTCACAGAGTCTGACAAACTTGACCAAAAATATGTTAGTTAACTGAGGAAAATGTAAGTAAAATGCTTTTCTGTTGTTGTTACTGTTGACACCAATTCAACAAATCTTTGAGCTAAAAGTAAGAAAGAGTGCTTTATTCAAGCCCAAGTTAGGGCAACTGACCAGGAAACATACTCTTCACAGGGAAGAAAGTGATCTGAACAATGAACAGTTTCTACAGAGTTATATGCTTTTTTTACATCTTGTAAAAGCTCAAAGGATTATAGATTAGCATATAGGCAGAAATCACAAGTTTTATCCTAACGAATTCAGTGAGTAGGAGCATTGATTGATTATCTCAAGGACGAGATGGGTTTCCTTTAGGCTACTGATTCACAAAGCAGATGTACATATAATGCATGCACGGAGGGCCATAAATCAGGCTTTTGGTTTGAACAAAGTTTATGTACAGTCATGTTGACTTTGAAAGAAATCTTAAATGACTTCTCTTGTATATCAGGCCTTTAGAGAGTTTTTCTCCGTCATTACTGCTGTTATAAAACTGTTTTACATATTTCATGCCCAGGATCTAGTCGCTAAGAGGCTACATAAGGTGGTCATAATCCAGCTTCTGACCCCTCATATTTACAGGGTAGGAACCTTGATTTGTCATTTTACCAAAATTAATAACAATCCAATATTCCCTACAGTGGCTAATAATTTATAGTAGTAATTTAATTGCTAAGAACACCAGATATTTTTCTCTATTTGACTAGCAAATTTTCTCCCTGTATCAGGGTTATGTGGGAAGTCGAATTACTGGAAAGGTATTTGTGGCCTTAGACCTAGCAAACTAATTCTTATTAAGTGATTTGAATATACAATGATGTAGGAAAGATTAGAGTTTGAAGCCAATGGCCAAGAAAGAATTCTTGAGACATCTTTGGTGCAAAAAAGTGGTTTTATTAAAGCATAGGGACAGGACCCCTGGGCAGAAAGGGCTGCAATGGGGTCACGGTGAGTGGCTCATTGTATACTTTCAAGTTGGGAGGGGGTTAGTGTAAGCCTCCTAGGTATTTTGGAAGCAAGGTTTTCAGGATCTTGAGAGGGGCTAGCTATTATTGGGAAAAGGTCGTTTATGACTGTCTAATAAAACCTTAGTCATGAGGCCCTTCAGATGTATATCGGTGGGTCATATGCCTGGGAGATGATTCCCAACATGGATCTTGGGGTGGGAGGGTAAAGGAAGTTTCCAAAGGAATTTTTATATGTTAAAGTAGACCTACAGGAACCTGGCGGACAGGCTAAGATTGCCTTTTGCCCTTAGCAAAGTATTAACGTCAAGGCATTTGAGTCCCTAGAAGAATGTCCTGTTTCAAGGACTTGTCAATGGGCTGTATGTAGTAAGGAAATTTAATAATTTTTCTTCTGCCTTTGTTTCCCACGTCATTCCCCCTGAGCAGTTTTAACCCTTAAATCTTTAAGGTTGCTGAGGATGGAAGGTCTCATCTTCTGTAACTTCTTGCCGAATTGGGGCATAGAAATGTCCCTACCTATGGGTCAATATTGGTCACTTGGAGGCATTACACAAAGCATAATATATACATAATATATATTACAGAAAGTAGAGGCAGCTGAGTCCAAGAGAGACTGCATGTGTGGATCTCCCCAAGTGGAAAAGATCATCTGTTGGCTTGAAGTTATGACAGTGAAGGAGTCTTGACACCAAGTGGAGAGAGAAGGGAGAAAACAGTAAACCATTATAAGTATAACAAAAAGAAAAAACAAGCCCAAATAAGAGTCCTTTGATGCTTGAAAAAAAATCCTCTTCTAGTCCAGGAATTTAGTCAATCCTTAAAGGGAAGGGAGGGATCATTTGAAGCACCACTTTGAGCATCCAAGTCAGTTAAAAATCCAGAAATACTTTTGTGGTAATCTGGAATGTATATACAGCATTCTGTTTTTATGATACCACAAGTTCCACCTTGTACAGCAGTCAAAACATCTAACACCATTCTATTTTGTAAAACTTCCTTACTCATTGGTGTTACTTCAGTATTTAGTAGAGAAATGCTGAGTGTCATTTAGGACAATGTACTTATTGAGAGCTTCCATGTGCCAAACAACATCATCCAGTCCCAAAGAGGGAACAAAAATGGACGTTAGATGGTCATACCAATAAGACACAGAACATGTCCACCATCATTTTAAATTTAGAAGGTTGGCTGGGTTAGTATTGATTTTAATAATGCATCTGTGCATTCAGGCAAAACCCAGAGTACAGCAGCCTATCCAGCTTGGAAGAAGCCATGGACACAAGTTAGAGCCACATAACCCTTGGATTCCATTAGGAGACAGTCATCTAATTTGGGGCCTCCTTTAACTGTAGTTAAGATATCACAGGCTATTCAGTTTTAGAAGGCCCATTTTTTAATTTGTGTAATAAAAGACAGTCCATGGTCACTTTGTAAGGACCAAGGGAGTCCAAATCTAGGGACAGTTTCTGTTAGCAAAGTTTTTGTCACCTCTGTGGTCTTTTTACCCAAATCAGTAGCCTGTATAAATCCTGTATTACCTTCCACTGGTTACTTTGGTTATAAAGATTTTTCCCTCCTTGTTAACAAGCCAATCTTGTGCATTTTTTTTAATATCCTCATTCCTGGGCTACATGAATTTCTTGGTCTGAGTAGACTGGATTTATGGACTTGATTGGAATTAAGACTGGTAAAAGACTTACTGTTTGTTTATTTTTTTTACTGTCGGCTTGGCTGTACAGTCTACTGAATTGTTTCCTTTAGATTCTAAGGTCATATCCTTTGGATGTCCTTTGAGATGAATTACACCTACCTCTTTAGGTAGGGTACAGCCTAAGGAAGAGTCATAATTTCAGGCCTAAATTAAATTGGGGAGTTATGACTTGATAATAATCCGCTTTCCTTCCAAATTGCTCCATAGGCATGTAAAACTAGGAAGACATATTTGGAGTCAGTATAAATATTCAATTTAAGGCTTTGGTGATTGCAAAACACAAGTGAATACTATAGCATACCCAGCTTTTATTATTCCCTTTTCCATGATACGATTGCCATCGGTAAACCAACTGTCATCTGCATTTCCAAAAGGGAATCTTTTAAATTTAGTCAACTAGAATAACCAAGATCAATAACCTCTCAAGAGTTATGCTCTGTAGAAGTATGATGGTCAGGTCCAAGGATAAGCATGCTGGGTTTAAAGTTTGACAGGTTTTAAGTATTATTTTAGGCATATCTATAAACGTAGTCAGGCTGGTATTTAATAAGTCAGTTTCCTATCCTCCATTGGTGGCCTATGGTCTCTAAGACACCTCTGGACCTAATGTGAAGTTATCACAATCTGGGACTGTCCCATAGTGAGCTTTGGTGATTTTTATTTTTACCTCATACTTATTTATATTTTCTGAAATTATTATATCCCAAAAGGTGAAATTATATTCTTTTTAATATGTTCTTCATTGTCACAAAAGGAAGGAGGAAAGAAGAAAAGTATGTATGTTTGTATGGATACATGGTGTTTAAATTCCATGCCACATTTTCTGGCATTTAAATCAGAAAGGGCACTAGATTGATTAGGTACATTTTATGTTTTACTTTCATACTAGAAAACATGAAGTCAATCTTATTTTCAAGTACTATGATTAGTTCAGTGATTTAACTCATCTAAAATTATTCTGTTTTAGATTGACTGTGTTCTACTTAATCCCCAACATTTAGTTGGGTAACATTTATACTTAATAAATTGGTCCTCTCAAGCATCATCTGTTCCAGAAGCTTCCCAAGATCCATTTGGCCCATGCATCAGTTCCTTGTATTCTCATTACACCAAAAGATACTTCTTTCTGAACACTTAGCAAATTTTATTGACTGTAATTTCCTCAAAATTAGGGATTATGTCTTATTCAATTTCTGTTTTTTTAAGATTTATTTATTTACTCATGAGAGACAGAGAGAGAGACAGAGAGTCAGAGACACAGGCAGAGGGAGAAACAGGCTCCCTTGCAGGGAGCCCAATGCAGGACTGGATCTCAGGACCCTGAGGTCATGACCTGAGCTGAAGCCAACAGCTCAAGCACCACGCCACCCAGATGTCTTATTCAATTTCTTATACCTTAGAATATGACGTGATGAATACATGTTGAAGTTAATTTTATAAAAATTAAATTTTATTAAAAATATTGTAAAAATCTACCCCTTTTTCTCCAATCTGAAATTTTAATTCCATTCCAACAAAATATAGTAGTGATTTATTCACTTTTGACAGTAAGACATATAAAAACTATTCTTAATCTTATTTAGAAAAGTAATGAACAATAAAAACTAAGAAAATTAGTACTTACAGATGCAAAAATATGTGGACAAATCAGTGAAAGAGAACAGACAATGCATGAACAAACTCTTTAGCTATGAGGATTTAGTTTAATATGCAATAAAGATAATGTTATATTCAGCAATGAAAGGATTAGTCTATAAAATGTTTCTATTTTAAAATAATCAGTTTAGAGCTATTTCACCCCAAAAGTGAAAATAAATTTCATATGCATCAAAAGTAAAACTTAGAAGATATTGCAAATATATAGAATAAAATATGGTACGATATCTGGATAATCAGAACCATTTAAGCATAAAAGTAAAGAAACTGTCAAGGAATATAGATCTGACTACATGAAAGTATTAAAAAAAACTCTTTGGGATGTCTAGGTGGCTCAGTTGTTGAGCCTCTGCATTTGGCTCAGGTCATGATCCTGGGATCCTGGGATCGAGGCCTGAATCAGGCTCCTCAGAGGGAGCCTGCTTATGTCTCTGCCTCTCTATGTGTCTCTCATGAATAAATAAGTCAATAATCTTAAAAAAAAAAAAAAAAGCCCTCTTGTTTGTTTTTAAAAAATCAGAGAATTAAAAGACAATGAATAATGGGAAGTTTGCCATAAGTGTTAATGATTTTAATAAAGCATTTGTAATAACTAATTTTTAAAAAGACTAATACCTCAATTACTAAGGTCATGAAAGAGCAATATATAAAAACATAAATTAAAAAATTGAATAGTGCTATACCAATATTCAATATTGGCCAGAATGTGGTAAAATTGAAACATACTGCTGGGAATCTCAAAGAAACTATGTATTATGCTCTTTACATCACATATTAAAATAACAAAATGAAGAAATACATTTCATGAAAATTTTCTCAAATGTTGAGAACTTCTTTTTTATTTGTCAATTAATAAGAAAAGTAAATTAGCCAGAACATCTGCTTCTCTAAGAATTTCAGTCAATTATGGGACTAAGATTGATGCTATTTTTACTGTGATGCTCCTGTTTTATTTCCTGTGATTTCTCGTTGTGCTTCCTCTGTAATTTTTTGGTCAGATTTGCCAAAGTTCTATTTGTATTTTTGGTTTTTAAATTTAAAAAGACCTAAAAGTCAACTTTTATTTGTTGTACCAGGTAGGATGTGTTACCTCAAGTGACAAAAACTGCCTTTCATTAACTTAGGCAAAAATAATTAAATGTATTACTGGATTATAGAATTGAGAAAAGTGAATTAAAGGAATTAAAGGAGCTCCAGGGATTTTAGAAGCAAGGGCCCATAATATTTTTTTAGGTTACTATTAAAAGAGTGACTCAACATTAATTTTATATACTACTATGGAGATTTGAATATTCCTTCAAATTTAAATTTCTGGAATAAAAAGCCAACTCCTGCCAAATAGCTCATTAGTTCTAGTAGTTCTTTAATTTTTTATTTTGAGTTCCTAGGTTTTCTTGATAAATGCAGTCATCACAATAATTTTGACTTTTTCTAACCCAATTTTCTTATCTTATTGCATTAGTTATTACCTCAAAAATAAAATGGAATAAATTACTTACTTCTTTATTCAATTATACTTACTTAATTTTTGTGCCAGCCATTGTTTAAGGCTCAGAGGATATAGCAGAGAATAAAACAGACAGAAAGTCCACTCCTGGAATTTACATTCTGGAAGTCAATATCACATAGACAGTAAAGCAGGAAAATACATAAAATATGCAGGGTATTATACAGTTTTAAGTGTTGATGAAAAAAATAAAACAATGGAGGATCATAGATAATGTTGTGGGTGGGCTTATAATAATGGTAACAGGAGAAATCCTTGTTCCTAATTTTAGAATATAGACTTTGACTATTTAAAATGAGTGTTTTCTGTTGCTGTGAAGTCATTCTTTTTTATATTTTATTAGTTTCTTTCTATTTTGGTTTCTAGGAATGACAGCTAAATTTAATAAAATTACTTTAAGCATTTTCACATTCATAAAGATTTCCTCCTTTAATTCATTAATGAGATTAATTACACTTATGGATATAAACTCATTCTAGTCTTTCTAGAATAAATAATATTTTCTAATAATGATTATTTTTAAAATGCTAAATTCAGTTTGCTAATATACTTAATATAGCTTTATTTATAAGGAAAATTGGTCTACAGTTTTCTATCTTATCATAATCAAATTTAAGAATTTTTTCAATGAGGAATTCTCCATCTTTATTTTTTATGGCCTCTATCATTTAAATAGCATTAGGATTGTATCTTCTTCAATATAAGAATAGCTAACATTTATATGAAGTTTAATATATTGCACTGTTCTAAGCACTTTATGTATGTTAACTTAATCATCACAGAAACTCACTGAGGTAGACATTATTATTTACATTTTACAGATGAGAAAACCTAAGCACAGAGAGGTTTACACAGCATATCAGGAGAGTGTGATGCCTTTTTAAAATTATTGATATTAAATACAGTTTTCAGTGTATTTCATGATCATTGATCTACTCAAGCTTTGCACCCCTTGTTAGATTTTATTAACTAAAATTTTGCTGGAAAAATATCATTTCCTCCAATATTTCAAATTTATATCCTAAAGTTTCCATTTTCTTCTTAAAAATCTTTAATTAGGGATCCCTGGGTGGCACAGCGGTTTGGCGCCTGCCTTTGGCCCAGGGTGCGATCCTGCGGACCCAGGATCGAATCCCACGTCGGGCTCCCCGTGCATGGAGCCTGCTTCTCCCTCTGCCTGTGTCTCTGCCTCTCTCTCTCTGTGTGTGACTATCTAAGTAAATAAAAATTAAAAAAAAAAAAATCTTTTATTATATCTCTAATTTTATATGTATCTCTAATTATGTTTCTAAACATATTTAAATCATGTATTTTGCTCTCCTAATTTTGCCTTCAGTAAGGTTCAGTAAGGGATTTAACTATTTTATTGGTCTTTCCAGATAACTTGCTTTGTACTTCTTAATATTTTATTAATCTCAACGTATATTTTTCTAATCCTATTTTTCTAATTCCATTTTTCTACTATTTTTCAAATTTTTAAAATTTACTAAGATGAGGATTGTGTTCCTTTATTTTTATCTTTTTTTATTAATATTAAAGAGTGTATATAGCAGTAAGGGTTTTTTTCTCCCTTTTTTTTTTTTTTTCACTTGCAACCTGTTTATGTCTTTGGATCCCAAATGAATCTCTTATAGAGATGACTGCTTTCCTTTTCTCAGTATAGAGATGACTGCTTTCCTTTTCTCAGTATAGAGATGACTGCTTTCCTTTTCTTAGTATATCCCTGGTATCTATTTTTCACCTTCTTAAAAATCCCTTTGTTTCAATTACGTGTCATAAAAAATAATCACAAAGCTGACAACTTCTTTCTTTAAGAGGTGGCACTTATCCACTCATATTTAGAGGAACAAGTTATATGTTTATTTTTTATTCTTTCAACATTAACGTATTTTTATCATTTATTTTATTTTGTTGCTTCTGTTTTTTTTCTTTTTTTTTCCCCTAGATCATTTATTCCCTTTTTTACTGTTGTTAGTTTAGAAGTCCTAATA
The DNA here is from genome assembly GCF_048418805.1 of Vulpes vulpes. Lineage (NCBI taxonomy): Eukaryota > Metazoa > Chordata > Mammalia > Carnivora > Canidae > Vulpes > Vulpes vulpes. The sequence goes on along the minus strand of NC_132792.1, from coordinate 41,357,862 downwards.
TTTCTCCTTGTCCTTCACATTCTTAACACTCAATGAAAATATATATTTATTGTATTATATCAAATGAGATACTGACTCTGTTGTTACAATACTCTTTTTACTCACTGCCCTACTTTTCCAACCCTTGTCAAAATAATTCTCTTAGAATGCTGTTAATTTTCCTGTACCCACTGCCAAACTCCTTATTTGGATAGATTAGAACTTTAATTCTAGAGTACTGTTGATTTTCTATCATAATACATTCCTGCTCTTCCAAAAATCCATGTTTATTATGTTACTATTTCAGTCACAATATTATTAATTATGTTCACTAAACTATATTTATTGAAAGTTTATTGCTTACCATATAGTTTCCTACCATTATCTGGGAGTCTGGTTTGTAATTCATTCTTTATTTGGTTATAGTGGAGTTTTTTGTTTTTGTTTTTTTTACTTAAATGTCATTTTTTATACCCTGATATCTTTGCTAAATATAAAATTTTCAGACAACTCTCCTATTGTCTTAATGTATGTTATTCCAGTATTTCTTTGTCTCCAGTATTGTAGATAAGAAGTCCAATGTCAATCTGATCTTTCTTCCTTTGTTTTCAATTCAATTGTTCTGATAGGAAATTTCTACATTTTTCTCTTTTAGTGAAATTCAGAAATATTATCAAGATATGTGTCTTTTTTTCCATTTACTCTGCCTAGGGTTTGGTGAACTCTTTCAATCTGCAGGATAAAAACAATGCTAAAAGCAAAGAATTTTTGTCTGTGTTGTTTCCACTTTCTCCTTTCACTTCAGTTTAGATCCTCTATGAATCTTTTCCCTTTTAGCTGTTTCCATAAAATTTTCATTTGGTTTTTAAGTAATTTTCCTCTTAGTCTTCCATATCATTGATACCATTCTCAATTGTAATTATCTTTTTTCAGTTCATCTACCAATATTTATTTTTAATTTGAAAACAAGTAGTCATTTATATGTTATAATTTATTATATTTATTTATTTTTTTTAAATATATATTTTTTAATTTTTATTTATTTATGATAGTCACAGAGAGATAGAGAGAGGCAGAGACACAGGCAGAGGGAGAAGCAGGCTCTACGCACCGGGAGCCCGACGTGGGATTCGATCCTGGGTCTCCAGGATCGCGCCCTGGGCCAAAGGCAGGCGCCAAACCGCTGCGCCACCCAGGGATCCCTAAAATGATATTATTCTTCTGGTTGAAGTTAGTGAACATTGTTATGTATCTGTCTTGCAATTCTAGTTCATAGGGGCATCTATATTAAAGATTTTTCTTCAGGCAGCCTGGGTGGCTCAGCAATTTAGCGCCGCCTTTAGCTCAGGGCGTGATCCTGGAGACCCAGGATTGAGTCCCATGTTGGGCTCCCTGCATGGAGCCTGCTTCTCCCTCTGCCTGTGTCTCTGTCTCTCTCTTTCTCTCTTTCTCTCTTTCTGTGTCTCTCATGAATAAATAAATAAAATCCTAAATAAATAAATAAATAAATAAATAAATAAATAAATAAATAGTTTTTCTTCATTCCTGTGAAAGTACCAATATTTTTCTTTACCTACTCATGTCTTCATTCACCCCTAGCAGCTAGGTCGGGTTTCCTGGAGTATTCATGTGATAGGAAATCTAAGAGTAATAGAAGGTACATGAATTGCCATCCTGTGAGCGAATGGTATGTAATTTAGCAACTGTCATGTTTCTGTTAAAACACTAGTAGGAGGCTTTTTCATCTGTGTTTTCTCCAGGTAAAAGTCTTAATGCATTCCCAGTCTTGACATAAGAATTATCTTAGTCTATCTGTGTGACTTTCCTTGTAGACCTTCTGCATCCTGGAATATCCTGAATTCCAGTGCCCTTTCCCCCACCCCCAGGATAACATGTTCTACATGTTTTCTCCTCCAAATATATTGGCAAAGACCTTGAATGAGTACACATTGTTCCAGCTCTGTCAAGCTACTTACCCTGTTTCCTGCCATTCAGAGATATAGTTGATAAGAAATTGGGAATGTGAGTGTCCTGGGCTTGAGTTCAGAATGCAATTTCCCCAGAATCTATCTGAGTGTGTTTTAACAATGTAAATCAGATCATGTCACTCCCCTAATTAAAATTCTTCAATGACTTTTCGTTGTACTTGAAATGAAATCTGAGTTCCTTTCCATGGTCTGCAAGGTTTGAATGATCTATGTTGTCTGCTTACACAGCTTCAGCATGCACCACGCTAAACCTTGTCCTTCTATTCCGTCTTCTACTTTACAAAAATTCTTGAAAATTACTGGTCTATTGATTGTACCTTTATTATTTTCCAATGTTCTTATGGCATTTTAATTTTTTTGTTATTTCAATAAATTGGGGAGGGTATATTGATGTGTGTAGCCTACTGCCTTGAACCAGAAATCAAGACAATCTCTTGGGCAATATAGTGTAGGGTGTTCCTATAGATGCTATTATAGTAACATGAGAGGAATCATGTCGAACATCAAGGAGCAAGGAGCTACTTGTATATGAGGTTAATGGTTGATAAGAAAAAGGTACACAAATGAAGGGACGTGAACAGCTAGAGTGTTATCACGTTGACATCAAGAACTGTGATTAATTCTCTGAATCATCTGAACACCAGTTATTTATTAGTATAGTGAAAAAAGTGAGAGCCTGACGTCTTCTAAGTTCTGGAAGATTCTACTTGTTTGCATTATTAATTTGCAAGAGTTTGGACCTCAGATAGATTGGTCAGTTGTTTTTAATTTAATTTAATTTAATTTAATTTAATTTAATTTTATTTTATTTTATTTTATTTTATTTTATTATTTTATTTTTGAGAAAGCTTAATAAGCAACCTTTGTAAATTTGCACAGATAGACCTAGAATTATGACCAGAGTGGATACTGAGACTAAATTAATTATATTAGATTAATTAAACTGAAATAATCTTCAAAATAAATTAATAGAAATTCTTAACTAGCAAGAGGAAGAATGTTGGTTAAAGAAATGGAGAAATAGGAAAGTCACTTTGAAAGAGATGAGGTGCACATAATTAAGATGGATACAGAATGACACTTATGAGCATTAGTATCCACTGAGAAATTCCTTATGTGGAGGACAATTAGATAAGTTTATAATGACCAGTACTCAGTTACACACTGTCTCTCTGCAGTGCTAGAGTATAATTTCCCTTCATTTCCTATAAACCTTCAGTAAAATATTTTAAAAGAGGATATTTTTCTAGTAATGTATTAAGGAATGGTTAAACTGAGAAGAACTGAAAGAGGAGGCCCACAGGAAGTAACATAGTAGACCAAAATCAAGAGACTGGCACTAGGAATTCAGATTGTGTAAAGGAGTAAAGAAAAAAGTCCTCTGTGAAATTCTCAAAATCACTTGATCTTGCTGGTATTTCCACAGTACTTGTGATAGGATTTTTAGAAATATTATTTATATATTAAAATAAAGGGCATCTCAAACTTTATCAAGCTTAGAGGGCTAAAGGACTCTGGATATCTAGGTCACAATGTTATTTCTCTAAGTGAATCATGGTAATGGTATATCATCTTAAATGCAGCTCAATTTCTGTCCTTACATCTAGTCATCAGAAGTGAGGTTTAGTGTTCATGATTTACTCTTAGATTTTGAAATAATGGAGACCATTTCCTTGATGTTTTCAGTGCTCGTAAATAGGCAGGAGGGCACTGAAGAAAAGGTATCTTAGTACCTACACATAGTAGATTTTTATGTATATATGTTGAGTAAATGAATCAATGCATGAATGAATGAAAGAATGAATGAAAAAAGAAAAGAATGAACAAGGAGTCTAGGAACTGGGTTTAATTCTGACTTTTAGTCTTCAACTTTCTTACCCATTAATGTGGAAAATTTGAATTTGATCTCTGAAATCATTCTAGTTCTAATAGACCAAGAAAGAATATTAGAGATTTCTATCAATAAAACAGTACTTACAAAAATGAAATAAAGTGAAGCCTAGAAATGTTATAATACCCATTAATCCAGACAAATTAATTAAATAGTTATAACATTAATTTTCTGAACATTTAAATAGATCATATATAGATAGATAAAGGTATATAGTATGAGAAACAAGAGCAGTTATCAATACAAGTGAAAAAATGTAAATGCTCAATCCCAACACTAAAACTTTTTCTGCTAAAACTTTAATAAACAGTAACTTTAACTTATTCATTTTTTAATCCTACAGAAAGTCCTCAACCCAGTGCTTGGCCCTTAATAATCCCTCAGTAAATGTTTGTAGAATAAATGAATAAATGATTAATGATCACATTATGTAATCAAATATTAAATATTTAGCCTACTTAATATTGATATATTTTAATTCTCTTTCCATATCCATTTTAATTCTTTCCATTAATTTTCAGTTATAATAAAAATGCAGAGAGAGGGAAATGAGTATAAGCTTCAGTGTGAGGACTTAGATTCACTTTAAGAAAGACAATTGGCAAAGAATATTGTTGGATAAGAGAGCAGTTTACTGAAAGAAATTGAGAAATTTCTAAGGGATTAGTGTTAGGACAGTAAAAAAGCAGAAAATTAAATTAAATCAATACTTTTTAAACTTTTATATTTCTCATCAAAGACTGTCAGGAACTTGAAAACTACCATGATAAAAATGAAATTCCCTCACTTTGTGTAAGGTCAAATATTTTATGTGTAACAAAAGGTCAGCTCTCGGTAAGTATGTAATTACAAAAGCACTTGGAAAGAATTATTATTGATACCTCAAACACAAAGAAAATAGTAAATTTTATTAGTTTTTATTCGTTTTAATAGATAATTATTAAAACTCTATTATGTTAGCATTTTAGAAGTGAGGCTACAAAAGTAAAATAACAATTTTAAGGTACTCATACTTTTCAGTGGGAAAGTCAAACAAGTAAATCACATTTTCAAGAGAGGTTAATATGTTTTAATAGGTGAAAACCAAGGGATGCTAAGAACAGTGAAGAAAGAACATCTATCTCAGTTTAGGAAAAGATTTACAAAAATATCTCTAGAGACCATTAGAATATCTCAGGTAGGAAAAGAAATATGCCTTTAGCAGAGGAATGTAGACTTGCAGGACTATCAGATTCAAAGACTTAGAGGCATGAGACAAAGTTTATCCAAACACAAATGAGTATTTATTTGGTGCTTACTATATTCCGGGCATCTGAAGTGCTCGAAAATATAATGAAGAATCAGTTTCCAGCTTCAGGGAGCTATGAACTAGTAGTTAGAAATAGTTTAGTAGCACTTAATGAAATTCAGAGTTCTGTGTGTGTGTGTGTGTGTGTGTGTGTGTGTGGTTGAGAGAGATAGACAAAGAGAGAGAAAGGGAGAGAGAAAACAAGCATACCGATATGAGCCAGATCACATTCTTCTGGGGCATCTGAAATGTTGAATAAACAAATATAATTGCGTTAACAGCATTTGGTAGGCATTTCCCTCCAGCTTTCCAGAGTACTGCTACAGTCAAATTTGAAATTTGACATATTTTCAAGATGTAGCAAACCCAGACATTTTTGATCAAATATAATTTTTTAGTTACTTTGAAGAATATTATCACCATAAGCATAGTTGAGGCCATGTCTCTTAGTAATCAACTTAAATTATGTGCCATCTATGGCATAAATAATTCTTCTAGATTGTTGACCAAATTCTTCCTTCTTCTTTATTAACCATTTCAGAGTTACTATCATAAAATCAACAGTATTCGCCTAAAATTGAAAATCATTTTTCTCTCAGTTCTTTACTTTAGTCAAAACAAATGTGTTTTGTAATAAGTGTGAAACTAATGAAATAGTCATTAACTTTATTTTTTCTTCTGCTGCTGCTAACTCAACAATATGTATAATAAATATTTCTTGTTAAATTTGACTTTTGTCCTTGGTGCACTCTGGTTGATTGAGCAATATTTAGTTTTTAAAATTTCATGTATAATTTGTTTTTCTTTTAAAGTGTTAAACTCATGTTGAATTTTTCATTCTGGATAGTGATTATATCTTCCATTATTTTTTTACCAGTCTTATGTGTTTGTCTCTTCCAATATCACACGTTAAAGTTGTTTTTACAAAACTTAAAAGTGCTTCTTCTTTTTTGTAAATACTATTCTGTTAGTGCCTGAAAGCATTATTGTATATGGCTTAAAAAGTCTATTATTGTTTTACAACCATCATGCCAATATACAGGAGTGTTTGCTTTTATTTGTTGAATACTAGCTATTGCTGTTTATTAAATTTTTATTACGGCTCTAGTAGTAGCTTGTGTTTTATTTGCAAGTGACATTTTAATTTTCTTTTAATTGAAACCTTAAGTGTTTTTGTCCTATTGGCCAATAACAGACTTGGCTATTGATTTGAAACTTATGACAAAAGTTAAAAAATACTTAGTCCCTGGCCATTTATATATTACATATCCTAATTTCTTTCTCCATTTTAATGGAAGTTGGTAAACATTTATCCAGTGGAATATTGTAATTTTAGTTTAAACTGGAGCATATTTTGCTAGAATAGTTTATGAAGTCAGAGGTCTTGATGGCCATCCTCTAAGATCATCACCAAATATTAACAGTGAAGTTCCAGAGATCTCATTTTTCTCACTCCAGTTTTTTTACTTCATTAATATAACTTTCTTCATCTTCTAATGGGCAGACCAGATTTGGAATTGTTGTTTCTGAGTGGTGATTTTGATATAAATAATTTTTTATTCTCATTGTTGACCAGCATTTAAATCTTCTTTTAATAAAGAAGATGAGATTTCAACTGATTAATTCAAGTTGTAGTTTGGTGAACATAATTTTATTTCTCATCATTGTTTTGAGCAGTAGCTAAATCTCCATTAAATAAAACAAAATATATAATGCTTTATATATGAAGTTGATGTGAGTTACACATTGTAAAAATTGGCCCCCTCCCATTTTTCCAACTTTTAAAAACTTAAGGAAATTTCTTCTTGTAGATTTTCTATTTTTTTAATATATTTTTTCTTTTCTGAATTCCATTTTTATAGTTTCAGTTTCTATCATGTTCTCCACTTGTATTCATTCCCAATGATCTAGACATATTAAGGAATTTAAAAATATATATATTCATAATCAAAGTAGAGAAATCTAACCTAAAAATTATTTTGGTATATCTTCGAAGTCATATTTTTATTTTAAAATTTTCAAAATTATTGAAATTTAAAAGTATAAAATTAAACTAATACATATAAATTTTAAGTAGAAATCATTTAAATAAAGCTAAATTTAAAATGTCTTCTTGAAAATGTAATTAAATCTCTAATATTTTAAATATTTTTAGAAAGATAAAACCTTTGCAATTCTATTTTTAACAACATTCATTGCTGGTGTATCAGCGTTATATTCCATAAAGCTATATATGCGTGTGTGTGTGCATATATATATATATATATATATATATATATATATAAATTTTGGAGTTATATAAGTAGTATAATATTGTAAGATGTTGCCAGCCACTATGTGCACCTATTGAAAATACTGTATTAATTGATGAAAAAATTTAGAAACAAACTGAAACATGAAGAGAGAAAAAAATGGGTGCTTGGATTCTTAGAAAATAATACTTTATTGTGCAAGTATTTGCCACATTCATACTATTTGAAAAGAACTTAACAATTAATTCAACTTTCCCTGACCTAAGTCGTTTTGCTACACAAATTTTCCATGCACTCTGAAGCATGTCACCTATGGCATAGCCCATAATACATTTTAGCTTAGTATTTTACCTGAATGGTATTACAGGATTGGATGCTTCAGTTTAGTGGCCAATTTATATCAATGCCATGTGAAGGATTCTGAGTATCATGGATGTCCATGTGGTCTTTGATAAACTCTGTGTGTGTGTGTGTGTGTGTGTGTATGTGGTGACCCCTCTATCTACAGGTGTTCCTCTTGTTCCTCTTTCCTGATCCAAAGTGATGGAAGTGAATGGAAACCTGTTTACACCATACCTCCTATTTTAACTATAAAATTGCCCCCCTACCAATAATGTCTTTATGAGAGAAGATGCAAATAAGAAAAGCTGATAGTTTAACAAATCAACTAAAGAAGAAACTTTCTAGTTTAGAAATAAACTAAAAATATTTATTTAGTTTATTTCTAATTTCTATTAGTTTATTTAGTTTATTTCTAAACTAAAAATAGTTTATTTCTTTTTAAGAAGATATCATCCTAGATTACCATTATCATTTTCAGGTTCCCCTCATGTGTCAGAGGGGTGATGGAAGGGATGAGAAAGTAGAGATCCTAGCAATGTAGCTGTGGTCGAGCACAGCTTGTGGGAAGGGGAGAAGAAGAGAAGGAAATTAAGTGTTTACTTTGTCCCAAACACTGAGCAGTACTTTACAAAAGTTTTATCACTGGACCATTACTAACATAAACTGTAACATGGAAATGAACTCTCTTTTATAAAGGAAGCGACTGAGAACCAGACAGTTTAGGAAATTTGATTCAAGTAATACAAGTACTATCATAGATGAGATTCAACCTTAATTTAAAGTGGATGATGGGGAATCAGGGGGGAGAGAGGGGAAATATTCATAAGATGGAGAAAAATATCTAGAGAGGGTGTGCAGTAGATGTTCAGAGTAGAGGTATGAAGGAAGACATTGTGAGGTGGGGGGTGCTGGGAAATGTGATAGGAATTAGAAATGGGTAGGAGGAAATATGGGCTGATTTTGGATTCTCAAAATTGATTAGATCAGTCAAGACCTGTAGGTCTTGAAAGGGCAAAGGTTTGGTTTGTTGAGTTTTTTTTTTTTTCAACTTTTCTTTGTACATTAAAAATGACTACTATTCTGTCTTTTCTTTGTGCCAGAAAACATCCTAAGTCCAGCCAAATGCATAGTTTGAAATATCCTTGTTGATGGTCAGGTAAAAAGAGTGTCCAAGATTTGGTCCATGTGCCAAGATCTTATGAGTATATAAACTGAAGGGAGAAGTGGTCGTTGCAAATGGACAAGAGTGGTTTTGGGAAAGTAAACTCTTGATTATAATTGTGAATATTCAATGCCCCATTTGGTCACCCCCCAGAAATGGTTTAACTGAACTGCACAAACTACTGAAAAATTCTCCTAGTTTCTAATTCTGATTATTTTATTCCTTAACTTTAAATCAAAATTCAAATATATTTCAAAGTTTGTTGTTAATTAATTGTACACTGCTACCAGAGCAGGCAGCAAAGCAGCAATAATTCACCATCTCCTAACAAAGGTAATGTACCTACTTGAATCATGAACTCTAATAGCATCTTGTCAGTAGGTTTGGTTTCTTTGCTAAACCCTCTCCATCAGAAGATAGAAAATATTCCTAAATGTTATAATGCAGCAGTTCTCAAAATGTAGTACCCAAGTCTGCAGCATCAACATCACTTGAGAACTTGCCAGAAAAGCAAATTTTCAGGCCTTATCCTAGACCTATTGAACCAGAAACAATGGATTTGGGGCTCAGAAGTCTGCATTTTCAAAAGCCCTTGAGTTGTTCTGCTGCATGCTAAATTTGAAAAACACCAGTGTAGTGAATCTCTCTCTGTATGTAAAGGGAATATGAAGAGAGTGTCTGAGGAAGGTGACATCAGACACAAGAGGAATCACCCAAATGGCCTCTGCTAAATTTCTTCAGAATTGTCCATGGTACACTGAGATAAGTTTTCTAAGACCTTTACATTTTGAGAACTTTTTTTTTGAGGGCAATGCACAGTCTCCACAGTACCCATCTACAGAAAATCCCTGATTAAAGAATATACATGTTTATTTAACATGGCTTTATTTAGTAATTCTTTGACTATTTGGCTTGACTGTAAACCAACATAAAAAAATAATTGTTACCAAAACCAGAAAAGGACACTATTAGAACATAAAACTACAGGCCAATATGCCGGATGAATATAGATACCAAAATTTTCAATAAAATATTATCAAATCAAATTCATCAGCACATTAAAAGGGTCATTCATCACAATCAAGTGGTATTTATTCCTAGAATACAAAGATGGTTCAACATATGCAAATCAATCAACGTGATACATCACAATAGCAAAAAAAGAAAAGAGACATATGATAATCTCAGTAGGCTCAGAAAAAGCATTCAATAAAATTCAACATTTATTCATAATAAAAACTTAACCAATTAGGCATAGAAAGAACGTATCTCAACTTAATAAAGGCCATATGTGACAAGCCCACAGCTAATGTCATTCTCAACAGTGAAAGGTTGAAAGCTTTTCCACTGAGACCAGGAATAAGATAAGGGTGCTAACTCTCACCACTCCTCTTCAACATGATACAAGAAGTTCTAGGTAGAGCAACCAGAGAAGAAGAGACATAAAAGGTATCAGAATTGGAAAGGAAGAAGTAAAATTATCCTTACTTGCTGATGACATGGCTCTATACATAGAAGATCCTAAAGACTCAACCAAAAATGGTAGATCTAATCAATGAATTCAGTAAAGCTGCAAGATTTAAAATTAGCATACAAAAATCAGTAGCATTTCAATACACTAACAACTTTCTTTTTTTAAAAAAAGATTTTATTTATTCCTGAAAGACACAGAGAGAGAGAGAGAGGCAGAGACACAGGCAGAGGAAGAAGCAGGCTCCATGCAGGGAGCCTGACATGGGATTCGACCCCAGGTCTCCAGGATCATGCCCTGGGCTGAAGGTGGTACTAAACCGCTGAGCTACCTGGGCTGTCCCCACTAACAACTTTCTGAAAAAGAAATAAACAGTTCCCATTTAAAATAACATTGAAAACAATAAAACACTTAGGAATGAATCTAACTAAAGAAGTAAAAGCTCTTTATACTGAAAACTACAAGACATTGATGGAAGAAATGGAAGACAAATAAATAAAAATATATCCCATGTTCATGGATTAGAAGAACTAATATTGTTAAAATGTTGATACTACTGAAAGCCATTGTAGATTCAATGCAATTCCTATCAAGATTCCAATGCCATTTTTTTACAGGAGAAAAAAAAGAGTAGAAAAAAGAAAATAAACTCCTCTAAAATTTATATGGAACTCTGAAAAGCCAAAATTTAAAAAAAAAAAAAAAAGCCTGAGAAAGAAGAGCAAAATAACTATTACACTTCCTGATTTTGAGCAATATTTTAAAGCAACAATCATCAAAAGAATGTGATACTGGCATAAACACAGGCAAATATATCAATAGAACAGAATTGAAAGCAGCCCAGAAATAAAACCCAAGCATAAATGATCAATTAATATTTGACAAGGGAGCCAAGAATACTCAATGAAGAAAAGATAGCTTCTTCAATAAATGGTGCTGAGATAGTTAAATATTCACACATAAAAGAAGGAAACTGGACCATATCTTACATCATTCACAAAATTAACTTGAAATGATTTAAGGACTTGAATGTAAAACCTGAAACCATGAAACTCCTAGAAGAAAATATGGGAACAAAACTCCTTAATATGAGTCTTGATAATGATTCTTGCATATGACACTTAAAGCATAAGCAATAAAATAAAAAACAAATAGTAATACATCAAATTAAAAAGCTTCTCATGGCAAAAGAAGCCATCAACAAAGTGAAAAGACAGCTTACAGAATGAGAAAAAAATATTTACAAACCATGTTTTTGATAAGGAGTTAATATCTAAACCATATAAGAACTCATATGACTCATTAGCAAAACACAAAAAATAGGCAAATGTCCTAAGGACATTTTTCCAAAGAAGATACACAAAAGGTCAACAGGAGTATGAAAAGATGTTCAATATCACTAGTCATTATGGAAATGCAAATTAAAACCACAGTGATATATCATCTCATGCCTGTAAGAATGGCCATCATCAAAAAAAGATAATTATCATTGTCCATTTATATATCTGTCTCCCTTATTAGATGGTGAGCTCCTCGTGAAGAGGAACTATATCTTACTGACCTTTGCACTGATTTGTTGGTGACCTGGAACACAGGATGTGTGTAATGAGTTCTAATAGAAATGAAGGACAACAGTGAAAAGGGAGATTGGGAAGGATAGAGAAGAGGAACCAACTTGAATGAGATAAAGGAATTAAAACAGAATTTTTTATACAAGTCAGTTCCACAATGATTTTATTCTCGTGCATGAATTTGATTTTAAAATATTGTGTGGTCCATGAAATAGAAGCATCAAATTACTCAGCATATAATAAAACTACAGAATATAAATATGCAGTTAAGCAGATGCTGTCAGTGTTTGTAGGTGCCAATTTTTACATATCCTTTTGTAACATTATTCATGCAGTTTTCCTATGTGTTTTTCCCCACAAAACAATCCATTTTTCTTAAATAATAATAATTGCTAGCAGCCCAACTCTAATAAACAACCCTACAATAATAAGTCAGTATGTGCCCATACAGAGGAAAGAGAAAGGATTACTTCAGAAAACAGATGTCAGCTTCAAGCTTACAAGGATTTATTATAAACAGAAATGAGTAAAGAACATGAAAAATACTTTGGCAATGCTATTTGAATACAGAGCTAATGAAAGGCTATATTCACCATCAAATGTATGCTAACAGCCAAATTGCCAGAAAATCTACTGTTTCAGAAGTGGTCTATGCCAAAACACAGACTACAATTATACATAAAAAATGGTTAAACAAAATGTGAAACAGCAGGATTAACTTTCTACTGGGAAATCTGTTTCAGTATAATTGCATTCTGTTGTGACAAATAGGAAATATATGCAAATAATGAATTAGAAATCAATTTTGGATAAATAAATAATGTTACAGAAAAAAAAAAAAGAAATTCTAAGAGTAAAATTTGTAAATCAGCCATTATTGTGAGCCACTTCTTTCTTTTTAACATTCATTTCAATAAACACTTTAACAATGTAGAGTAATAATATATATGTAAGCCCATTTTAGCTAACTCTGAAAATGATCTTATCATTTTTTATCCTAGCCATTTTGCTATATGAAAACTAGGAAGAAGCTATAACATTTTCACCAGTCAAATTCACTATTTTTAAGGGCACAAGCCTGTCTAATAAATCTTTTAAATAAATGTTTGATCTTTTGCAATTCTGTGGATATTATTACTTGATTTTTGTTTGCTATTATCATTACCGTTATTTTGAGCACCCATCAGGTGATAGCATACCATCTAAGTGGTACCACAGGAAGTGACTTTATAACTTTTAATCACATATATTTTAAATCTCAAATAGGCTATGCAGACAATATCCTGTTTAGAAGACCCTATTATAATACACAGTAGTATAGGATGAGGAGATGCTACATTTATTTTAAGAGAGGAAAAAAAATCTGTATTTCATTTGTTACACTGCTAACTTCACTTTAGGTAATTGCAGTCAGCTTTATTATTGCCCAGAGCAATAACTGATTGTTAGTTATTGAAGTCTGAAATGATTTTCTCATTTCCTAGGGGAATCTAGAGATTTACATGGTGCACAGCAGTAACTAATAGATATAATCTGGTCATAATGTAGCCATATAATGTGTTATTTACTTGTGGAGAACATAGATGTTCAACATTTTAACATTTCCTCAAAAAGGGTGGCATATTTCACTTAAGATATATATACATTGACTGTGCACTGCTAGACCAAAAGCTGACCAAAAAAATATTGTTAGAATTTATTGTCATGCATATATGTATATGCAGTAATATATAGTTTTTTCTTTTGTCATTTTTCAAATTTCTTTTTTTTAATTTAGGTATTTCAAAAACTGTATTATTTTTACATTTTTTTTCCAAAATTCCAGCTAAATTATGACATTGAACATACAATCAGAGTAAGATAATACTGAAAAATAAATTTAGTGTATGGTTATTCTGCAAATATGTTTAATTTTTTTAATTGACAATTTTTCTCCATTATAAATTTTAACTTTAATAATTTTACTAGCCGCTCACTCAGGAAGTTAAATAAGTATAAGCTTTCTCTGCTTCTTTATCATATTAATTTGAGACCAATAGCTTGAACATAGAACCCAAATTAGGAATGCCACGCACACAAACCCAGGGCAGTCAGGAAACATGCAGATTTTTACCAAAATCCTTGCTTTCATTGCTCAGAGTGCTATCTTTCCTTAGATAACATGAGGGCATTGATATGCTCTCATTCTTTGCAAAATGTACATATAATGCAAATTTATTGCGTATGATCTTGAATAAATAAAAATCTAATGGCAGCATGGTGTAATAGGGGCAAATGTTTTATTAAAGGAGGTTTTTCTTCTTCTTTTTTTTTTTCTATCCAACTGATATAAATGTTTTATGAAGATTTCAGAGTATTCCTCCTGGAAACATTATGGGGCCTGTATGTCTCACAAAGCAGGAGAGATTTTTGCATCTTACTCCCATTAACCCTAATGAGTGTTACCCACAAAACACCTTGTGCATCAGAAACAAAAACATTGTTTTCCCCAAATAAAAAATAATGAAATAAAAGAAAACTTGCCTGGGCATGCGTAGAGATTTGTGTTCCTTAGAACTGAATCTAATTTGTGTGATGTACACTAAAAATATACAATTTTTTTTTTTTTACAAATTCTGGAAATCCTCTCTGTAAACCAGTGATCTTGAATGCTTCTTAGGAAAGATTTAATAGCAAAGAGCTTCAGTAAGGACTCATGTTACTCAGACTATAAAATATAGTATGAAGCACCATCATAAATAATTTAAACGAGAGCACAGCCATCACAATAAATGAACAAAGTACATTTTGCAAAGCAATGCCCCTTATTTAGAACAAAATGTTGCCCACTTGCTAATTCAAAAAATACAAATTTCTTGCTTTTCTGTGTATCCTCCAGCTCTGATATCACTGAGAGATTTAAATTAGTGGGCACTTTTCTATTATAATTGGAAGTTATTCAGTGCGATGTATAGAAAGAGAATAAGAGCTAAGTATTTGGCTTCATTACCAATTAGCTTGCTAATCTGGTCTTGGAAAAACAGATCTAACCATCAACCAAGGAAAGTTTACTTTTGCTGTTAATTTTGCTGAGATCTCATGCAGAGAATTTATAAAAGCTACCTCACAATTATTTCACTTATGCATAGAATTCAATCCAGTTTTATGAAACACTTTCCAATTTAGGTCTTATTTTTGAAATGTGGGTCTTTACTGCAATCTGGGAAAGGCAAGACCTGATATGATTAGAGAAAACTTCATAGAAGGAAAGATGTCTGAGCTGAGTCCTAAATAGTAGAGTTGGGCACGTGGGGAGCACCGGAAATAGAGATGGGGGATGAGCTGAGTAGAGAAGGTATTCTTGGCAGAAGTAGCAGCAGGTGCAGAGGCCAAGAGCTGAGTTTACTGTGCTACAGGAGAAGTGAAGGATAGCTGGAGCAAAGACATGAGGCTAACAAAGGAAGTCCTGTCATAGGGGGACAGGTAAAAAAATTGTTATATTTGTATGATGTAATATTATACAGTAATTATGGACAAATTAGCTATACACAGATCAGTACAGGTAAGATTTAATGATATATCATGTGTAACATGTGAAATTTAAAAAATACACTGAATTTTTTTATGGTTCTATGCAAATGTAGTAAAAAAAAAAAAACACAAAACATGGACCAGAAGAATATATACAAATATCAGGAAGCTATTTCTCTGGGAAGAGGGAAAGGGGAATAGGATTTGGGATGTTTGAGAGGTCCCAATAATTAATACCTTACTTACATCAGGACAAAGTAACAAAGTAGAAAAAAAAAATCTGGCAAACTGGAGCGCAAAATATTTCCTCTATTTTGATCAAGTCTAGATTGAGGACGTGGTATAGGAATGTTGCAAATAGGCTTCTTAATATTGAAAATAGACAGGCAAAATTGCCCATACTGCCACCAGCAGCTCCGGACTTACACAGACCATTCTCCTAGGGTCAGAGCTTCTCCCTGCAAAGCTGTTGTTGGACAGCAATTGCATGATTCCGCTGTTTGAAGAGAAGGAGCTGGATGCCTGGATCCAGTTCCTTCTCCCAGACTCACCAACCAGGTAAACGGGCTTTCCTGATAAGAGAGGCAAGAGGCTAGAGGGGCCGACGTCACTGTCTTAATGACCTACCTCCACATAGAAGGAAAGGGACACGGACAGTAAGCTTTACTCCCCTAAAAGGTTTTTAAAATAACTTGCAAAGAAATGCAAGCTTCCCACTAAGGAGCTGTTGTGGTCTGTTTTGCTCACTGATAAAATTCTAAGCACCAAGGAGGGTGTCTGGCTCACAGCAAGTACTCAGAAAATATCTGTTGAATGAATGAATGAAGAGCTTATTCCCTTAAAAGAATAATTAGAAGAAAACACCACTAAATGTTAACACTCATTAATTTTTTATGAACAATGCATGGTATTGTGATACTTTGTTTTTCTTGGAGTATTTCTGTACAAAAAGTTTGAGGTTGGACTTAATCTTACTAGTAAAGGTCGGCTAGGAACAGATCTCAAAGACATTTAAATGCTTCATAGGTGGCTTAGGTTCTAAGAGCAGCTGGCAAAAAACTTATTGATGCCACGCTGTTTCTGAACTTAATGAGCCTGAAGTCCATTTCCTGGGTTAGAGATCATTTGAGACAGAAATGAAGAGAAAGGAAAAGAAATCTGGTAAAGGATGAATTTTGGTACAAACTATGTTGCTATTTTTGTATCTTTCCAACTGGTTTCTGTTTTATTTTTTGGTGGTGGTGGTGGTGGTGGTGGTGTGTGTGTGTGTGTGTGTGTGTGTGTGTGTGTGTTTATGGAAAATCCCTCATCATGGAAACCATGAGTGGAGAAAGACATTGCCCCTCAGATCACCTGCTTTTAGACAGGCGTTAGGACAAAAATACTGTCAAAGTAGCCAGAGTCTAGGTTGTAAGTGATTTGGTTTTGCTGGAGACTCTCTTCTAATAGCCAGTATTCCAGCAGCAGTAAGAAAAATAATCTGACCATTGAAGAGAGTTCTTTTACCCAAGAGACAAGAAAGTTTTTTTATATAGAAAAAAATGATTTGTATGAAACGTACAATACTGACAGTTTATTTAACCCATTCTTCCAAGTAAGCTTCCGAGTGCTTGAATCAAGGCACACTGGCACCGTGTTGAAGCACCCAGATGTCAGAGTCCTGACACCGCGTAGATACCCCCTCTGCATGCACGTACATATACACAATTACAGATACAGTCTTGCTCACTCCTTTTTTTCCCCAATTGCTGTGCCTCAAAATAGACCTCACATGAGTTTAACCAGAATCATCTTCCACTCTGCAAGTTGGGGAACATAGAATCTCATAATACTAAGACCTGATGGGACACAGGCATTGACACATACAAAAGATGACTTAAATTTTTTTTTCAAAATTTTTTTATTTATTTGATGGGGGGATGTGGAGCACAAGACAGACAGAAGGGCAGAGGAGAGGGAGAAGTAAGACTTGATCCCAGGACCCCGGGATCATGACCTGAGCTGAAGACAGATGCTTAACTGACTGACCCACTCGGGCAGGTGATTTTTTTAAAGAAAACCCTTAGGTAATAAAAATGGAAGGCAAGTACGTTGGAGGGTATAAGGTGCATGTGTGTCTAGAGTAGGAAAACTAGAAGTCTTCCTGTGGGCAGGTCAACTCAATCTTCCTGAGCACAGAGTCGCAAAAGCAACCTCTCTCTTTCCTGCCTTTTTTTTTAAAGCTGCTCCTTTTTCTTCTTCCTGAACTCTTGGTCACCTGGATATTTAAAAGCTAAAAGAAAAAAATATATTCTCAGCGGGATCACACAGGGAAGTAAAATCTTCCTCCGAAGTCGAGATGACCTATTCCTTTAAACATTTCTCTCTAGGAGCTGATCTTGCACAGTGATGATGAAGAGAAGGGGCTCTGGACTCAGAGTGCCTGTCACAAAGTCCTGGCCCCAACACTCACAAGTTGTGAATTGACCTTGAGAAGATTACTACACCTATCTACGATTTAGTTCCCTTATCTGTAAGTTAGGCTGATTAAGACCTGACAATTCACTGGGCTGGGATATTAAATAAATTAATATATCAAAATAACTTAGCAGAGTATAATAATAATAATAACATAAGAAGCAGTCAATAAATGTGGGGGGCTTGCAGGAGCCTTTTTGGTTTGGGGGAGGTTCAGTTAATGTACAGTGTAATATTCATAATATTCGTTTTGGGTGTAGAATTTAGTCATTCAACACGTATATACAACACCCGGTGCTCGTCACAAGTGCCCTCCTCAATCCCCATCACCTATCTCACCCATCCTCCCACCCACCTCCCCTTTGGTAACCATCCGTTTGTTCTCTAGAGCTAAGAGTGTTTCTTGGTTGGCCTATTTTGCCCCCCATATGTCCATTTGTTTTGTTTCTTTAATTCCACATGTGAGTGAAATCATATGGTATTTGTGTTTCTCAGACTTACTTTGCTTAGCATACTACTTTCTAGCTCCATCCATATCATTGGAAATGGCCAAGATTTCATTCTTTTGTATGGCTGAGTAAGATTCCCTTATCTATATAATGGAATATTATTCCCCCACATCTTCTTTATCCATTCATCAATTGATGGGCATTTGAGCTCTTTCCAGAACTTGGCTACTGTTAATAGTGCTGCTGTAAACACTGCAGTGCGTGTATCCCTTTGAATTTGTATTTTTGTATCCTTTGGGTAAATATCTAGTAGTGCCATTGCTGCATCATAGGGTAGCTCTATTTCTAACTCTTGGAGGAATCTCCAAACTGTTTTCTAGAGGCGACCAGTAAATATTAACAATCAGGTTATAGACATTTTTAAGTATTAACAATAATTTGCCCGACTTTGCACACTTAGAGCTTGTACATTCTAAGTGATAGGAATACAACACCAGAACACAAAGGAAATAGTGAAAACATTGAATAGCTAACACATTGAATTGAGTGCATTGTTCTTGACCTCCTCTTAGTTATTTCAGTGAGGCAACTAACGGGTTCATTTTGTGTTGGTAGCTTCATCTGGTAAGTCCCTAGAGCCTTAAGCCCTATTTTTATTTCATCAGCAGAATCCTATACTGCCAGATATTGAATGCTATTTTTTAAAACATTTGCTTGATGCAAGAGGTAATATACTTGTTTCTGCTTTCAATTTTGTCTACACGTTGCTCATGTTTCCTGAGAAAGTTGGAGCCCTTTGGGAATAATCCATCATTTTATTGCATTTTAGTGATCATATCAGCAATGACAAAGAAGCTGCATCACACAATGGATGTGTTAGAACTAAGTATTAGTAATCTAATAAACGGCCTGTAGAGAGAACTCCAGGCAGCAGCTTAATCATGGATGACCCTACCTCACTGACCTCTACCACCTGATGCTGCCGTTTTGGCCACATTGCTTTCACCAGGCTGGGTGAAAACGCCGGGACCTTCAGAGGCTTCTGAGATGGGATGGCATGAGAGTCTAACCTCACAATGACACTGATACCCAAATTAATGCTCCCTTTGGGGTGGCTCAGGCAGGTAAAAACTGGATGCTGACCAAGGAGATGGGGCCAGGCAGGTGAGGAAGCGCGGAGGTAGCCCCACAGTTGCATTGGCTCTCAAAGGCTGCATTCCAGTTGCCACAAGGCTCCACTGTTCAATGTTTCTTATTCTTGCTTAGAGCAGCTTTTTTTTTTTTTTTTTTTTGGCTCTCCTTGAGGATTGGCTTAGATTCCTGTTTTCCTTATTTTTATAGGATTCCCTATGCAAGGTGACCTGAATGAATCTCTGTTCCTTGCAAACAAAAGAACCTGTATAAGAACCAAAATAACACCAAAAAAAAAAAAAAATCATTAACTTTGGGACTTAAAATATGCACCACATGAATGTAGTTTATTAGTGTACCTATTTCGATAATGAAAAAATTGTATTTATAGTATTTTAATACTGGGCAATCTTACATTCTATAGCAAGATTTTTTATTTGCTTTTCATGCCCCATCATCTATGAAGGGATCTTCGAGTATACTTCTGTATGCGGGGCATATATGAAACACTTACATGGATATAACACTTTATTACCATTTCATACTAATTTCACATAGTAATATTATAATTATTATTATAGACTTATTTTAAAACAGTATTCTTCTTTGAACATTGTTCATATAATAGAAGTTGAAGGATACGGAATTTCTTAAAGATGCATTGTGCTCCAACATCTATGAGGGAAGTGATTAGTCTTCACAACTATTGCAAAATATATATTTAACAAATTGCATTAGGCACTCACAGTTTGAGTTTTTGTCCATTGACTTAAAATGATTCTTTAGATAGTATTCTATTTGACTAGATGGTGCTTTTGTTTTCTGCCTCCCATAAAAGCCCTACAAAGTCTAGGCTGTCCTCCCAAATGCTCCCATCTGCATTCTGTGATTTCTGTCTATTCAGCTAACTTATTTGCCGGCTTGTCAGTGTCTGTCATTAGCTTATAAACGTCTAGAGGAGAACTGTATCCCCTGTATCTCATTTCCCCATTATTATCAGGAATATAGTGGGCATCCAATAAAGTTTGTTAAATTACATAAGTAAAAAAACAAAAACAAAAACAAAAAACAAGCATATAATACTGCCTTTTAAAGGACCGTAAATGACACATTTAGTTATATGCTCATGGCAGAAACTAAATGCTGCTATTGAATATCTACTTAAGTCATTATTAGACTTAAGGCCATAATGCTCCAAATATGATGAAAGCAGATGGGATCTTTCGCTTCTTCACTCCAGGAAGGGGAAGGAAAGTGATCAAAATTTGTCATCAGGAGTACAAATTAATAAGGCACTGGAACGTCATTTGAAACCAAAGTGGTATGCACTTCTTGTGGCTCTTACGTAATTTAATTATTGATGATAATTTTGATATCAGGGTCCTTTGGTCCTGAAGTACTGAAAGCATAGCAAAACCTCTGTGCATGCCCTTTCCTTTGTGCATCTGAATATGGAGCACTAGGCTTGTGCTACTTTATGCTGATGGAGGTGGAAGGGGAGACGGAGGTGGAAGCCTGCCACTGAATTTGAATTATGTAGGGAACATAGCCGTGTTGTACTCTCCTGTCAATATCTCCTTCCAGCTGGTGCTGACATAATTAGGCACATCAAGCACAGAAGAAGACATTTGAAATTCAGAGCCTTGTTCCAAGTCCTGTGAGTAGCTAGGGAAGGGGCCTGAAGTAATCAGTAACACATGGTAAGGTGTGCAGCTCTAGTAGGTTATCCACCCACCTCGGGTCTGTTCTAAGACGTGGAAAAGTAGAAAAGCCAAGACTGCTAACTTCTTAAAGAGTGGCCTTGTTTTAAGAGTTTGACTTATTAGAGTGTATTTTATTTTTTAAAAAAAGATAGATAGATGTTAGATAGATAGATAGATAGATAGATGATAGATAGATAGATAGATAGATAGATAGATAGATAGATACTTAGAATTGACTCTTTCATCACCAGCATAAAGCGAATAAATATAAACTCCCTGAGACCAGGAGCTTCAACCTCCTTCATTCCCGGCTACACCCCCAGCCTCTAACGTGCTGGGTGTGGACCAAGAAGTGGCCACTAAGGATGTGTCTGACACAGTGAACATATAAATGGAGAGCCCTGGTCTTACTTATCCTCATCAATAAAGTGGGAATGGGTGCAATATGGGACTGTTGCGTGGATTAGAAGTAAATTAGATAAAGCACTGAAGCATCTGTAGCCGCAACTGATGTTCATTAAAGTGGGAGCCGTATATAATTATGATATATAATTGAAATTTAAAAAAAAAAAAAGAAATTTTAATGGAGTCTATTATACAGTTTGCCTCTTACAAATATAACTCAGGCTTCTGTCCCTTGCCGTCTTGCCTTCCTCTCACTGCCTTTTCTCTCCCCCAGCCCTTCCTTATTCCCTTCCAGCCCTCTATTTCCTACACATTTGTTTGGCAGAACAGCGTAGTTATCGTTTTTAAATTTGTCTTCAAAACTTCTGACTTGAGGATCTCAGATGCCACTCTAAAAGACATATCAAAGTATTTTCCTAAACAAAGACAATTATCTCCCAAGAAAAATTTTGGTGCCAGCGAGATTAATTTTTTACCCGCTTCAGATATGTGATTTCCACTGTCATTCATAGAAAGTTCTGTCACAGTTGAAAAAAAGACACCATATGGAACAAGGTCCGTAAATACGTTCCTACAGCATGTGAGGATATAAATTTAGTTTGTGATCCCAAAGATTACAATAATCTAAATGGTGGTTTTCAAACTGCAAGGTGGAATTCTAGAAGTCTCTGAACAAAGAGGGGTCGAAAGCTTGAGCCTCTGGCCCTCAAATAAATACTACTACTTGCATTTGTTTAATGGGTAAATATTTGTTTGGGGGCGGGGGGAATCCATGCTTGAAGAAAAAAAAGTGTTTGAAAATCACTGGACTAAATAAGCTAGAGGAACAATCAGAAAAATGTTGCCCCGGAAAAATTCTGTGGCATAAAACATTAGCAGAATATAAAGCAATTCTAATGAGACTACACTTTCTTCTATTTATAGTGTTCTTCAAGACGATATAATCCAAGGCATCATCTGGGCCAGAGACTGGGCAAGCGTATGTGTTTTTGCAACATGTCACCAGTGTGTATCACCCATTCATAACTTGAAACCAAGCAACAGAGTCAAAGCCTGTGACTTGTAACATGGCATAAAATGGTATTTCTCTTTTGTCTAATAGCTGCCAATGCTGGTCTACAGCGCTCCCAAATTGCTTCTGGTGAAGGGAATGTCTCACGATAATGAAAATGGGATACACAAGTGTAAGGTGAGTGATAGAGCTTTTTCTTCCACACGCTTAGAAACAGAGCAGTAATTATGACCGTCACCTTCCAATGACAGTTTGCACTCTTTCAAGCAAAGTGAATTCCTAATTAATCTATCATGTATATTAAAAGAGCTTGCAAGGATTGCTGAACAAATTTTCTGCATTTGGGTCCTCTGAGAAGTGGAAGGGCAAGGTGGGATTCGGTATGCAAGGGAGTTGCTGGGGGCAACTTGAATGAAAGATAAAGGGAAAGGCAGCAGGAGGAGGCAGGGAAAGCCTGGGGACCACAAGGCTGGTCTGACTCCTGGGAAGCGAGAAAGGGAAGGAAGGAAGCTTGCTACAAAGAGTCTCAGATTGCAGCACTGTCTTAAGAAAGCTTGGGCCAGGCCAGTGCAGTCCCCAGGCCAAAGTTGCCCTCCCGTGGACTCCTATTTCCTGTGAACACCCGCACCATATCCCAATAGGGAGCATCCTGGGGGAGGCGTCCCTTTGGACAAGCACTGGCTGTTGGCCATAGGACACAGTGGTGGGGTCGGTCACTCAACTCTGCTCTTTGAGCAGGAGACCTGAGCAGTGCCTTCCCATGGTCTCCACATTTTCCAAATAGAGAAACTCTTTGGTTTTTTGAAGAACTCTTAAAAATTCTAACCTGGCATACAATAAATTTGGCCAGACCTTTTAACTGATCTGAAAAAAAAAACCCAAATCACTTTTATCTTTGCTTTCACCACATAATCCCTCGCTACAGGTAACCAGTCCTAAAACTGGGAGTCTTCCAGTGAAGGGCTTCTGGCCCCCTTGAGAATTACGTGGTTCATGGTGTCTAGAATTGTCGTGTTGACTGTGCTTTATTCATTCCACAAGCATGAAGGAATGAAGCAAGTGCCTAGTGAATGCCAGGCAAAGTAGATGTCCCCTCTTTCCAACCTTTAAAACACTATTATGCACAGAACATGCAAGTTATTTTCAGAATCCAGAGCCTAGGGGACATACACCTATAAAATAGGAGGTGCCCACTAGTACTTGGTGACTGAATGAGTGAACTAGCCCCGTTCTGAGCGATGACATTCGGCCACCTTAGGAAGGCACAGTGCACTAGAACAGTTTTAAAGGGCTCTACTCTCCAATGCAATAAACTTAAATATCTCTACCCTTTATCCAAAATAATGTATTTTAAGTAAGTAAAAAAGTTAAGGACTGAAAAAGCTATCAATAGTGAGTCAAGTCATGTCACATTCCCAAAAAATTTCTGCTTTGGGAAGGTGTATTTGGTTGCATTTTTATGAATTTTTATATTTGATTTTTTTAAGCCTGTGTTTTCTATTGTTTAATCTTGGAGGATAATATAAAACCCAGAATACAAACCACACACTTACTGATGAGATTTCCTTGAAACCAAAAATGAATTTTTTTTTTTAAAGCAGGGCATTTTAGCCTGCCTTAAAAACATCTGATTTTCCTGTTTCTGGCTAACTATATGTCTTTATAAAACTCTGTTTCCAATACAATCACATTCTATTAAGTTTAACAAGAAAAATTAATAAAACAAAACCATAACTTTAGAAACAGATGGTACTATATTCTTTTTTCCAGTCATGACATATAATACAAAGGCGTTTTATAACAGTCACCCAAGCAGGAAACTACAGTGATATTGTGGTTCAAAAAAAAAAAAATCTTGTTTCTTTCAGTTCTATAGACATTTAAGAGACTGAGAGAGTGTCTGTTATCACAATGAGCAAAAAGTCAGAAGTACTAAAGTCGACCTCTACATTTACACACAATTTCCTGAAATCTTATAAATCACTCTGTAGTCCCTTTTTTCATATCCCTCCTGAAAGACCACTGAGGAATTAACCACAGGGGTTTAAAAGTTGAAGGCATGTTTCAGCTCTGCAGGATTTGTGCAAGCCATCAGATGCTACCCAGGCTTGGGAGACAGACATTTATTATGTATTTGTCGTCTGGCCTATTTTAGGTCTTGCTGTATAGCTCTATACTTTTAAATAATAGAAAATCATTACAGGTAATGATTATAGGAGGTCTTGATTTAATTGACCAATTTGGGAATTAAGTCTAAAGGGTTTTTAATTGTTATTTTGTAAGCTTTTAGAGTTTCTAGTTACCCCTGTCAATTCCTAAGAAATAACAAAACACACTTTGTAGTTAAAGTGAGAATATTTCCCTGTCGAAAATTGCCTGTTTTTATTATTGTAAGAATTGGTCCACTGAACTTAGCACAGCCTCCAAGGTCTCAGCGAGAATGCTATGATTAATGAGGTAGCCATTAATGTCAGTAGATTGAACAACCAAAATCTGATTATATTAAAGTGCTTCCCAAACATTAGGGTCACATTAACAGTTTATTGAAACAAGCTGATAAAATTTAAAATGGTCATCTAATTCCCTTGGGTTCCTAATTGTTGCATGATAAATCACTCTGTAGAGAAATCTATTACAATGTTCCAAATGAGAAAATGTAATTTACTGTACCATTACTAGGGTGTTTGAAGCACTTCAGTTCTTTAACGGGAGGATTTTGCTAGAATGAGAAAAAAAATGTTCAGATTTTTTTTTTAAGAGTCTGGCCTTGAATAAAACCTCTTAATGATAAATCTTCCAACTATGAATTGGGCAAGAAAAATGATGCATTTTATGAGCCTGCATTATGTAAAAACAAATTACATTAAAGTTCTTTATGTGTCGATTACTGAAAGTTCAGCGTGAATGAGCCTTTATGGATGCTCATCTACTCTTTAGGAGGAAATCAGTGCAGAAATCAACTGTACCCTCCAAACTAGTTGAAATATTTCCTTACTCTGGAAGTCTGGTCAGGTTCCCTCCAGAGACTAATGTCTCTGCTTTGAAAGATAATTTTCGGGGATCCAAGAGGAACAAGTGAAATCTTTGCCTGTTCAGGCTTCTGACCATATGTCAATCTCCGAATGCAGTATTTCCAGGAATGGCCCCGCAGTTTCATATATTGTTAAGCATTGTTGAGACCATGTCGTCATTTATTCCTGGAAAAACCACTGGCCAAGAGAGAGAAGGAGGAGGTGAGTATTTCTGGGAATGGCCTGAAAAGGTGGTGACCCCCATTGTTTTTATATAACTGATGACATAGTTAAAGGAAAGGCATATAAGCAAATAATGGGAACTTGTTAATCCATGCAGTGTTTATGGCCAGGAATATTCTAGGCTTTGACACTCTAGATAATTAGAATTATTACTCAAATTCAAAGAAAAAAGTGTTTCTGAGCAGCTTTCTTCAACTCTCTCATCTCCCCAACTCAGAATGACATATAGTCCTTCCCTTTCTACATCCTAAGTTGACTGCATAAACCTTTCAGGGAATACTCACCAAATTGTAATCATTTATGCATTTATGTGATCTACTAGCTCTTCAAGAACAGTGATTATATTTTGAAACAACTGTTTAATCCTGGATACTATCATGAAGTCGATGCACAGTAAATGTTCAAGAAGTGCTTGTTGAATGAATAATGAATGAATGGATGGATGGATGGATGAATAATAAATCGATCTCCAAATAGCAAATTTGCCATTTTTTTCTTCAGTGCACCATGGATATTTTATATGTTTAATTTCTGATCAGGATGTCTTTGAAAATTCCTTCTATCACATATTTTTCATTTTACCAGGAAAGATTTGATGGGATGAATAATGGTTGGTTTTGGACACCCAGTATATTTTAGAAACTCAGAAGACAGAGTGTCTTGAGAGGAAACTATGTGTCTAGGTAGCTGCGTAGAGGGACTTGGAGATAGCCATCAGTTTTTGGAGTGATGGTTACACTTGTAGCTTAGATCAGCCTGTGATGAGCTCCTGAGAAAGCAGGGTTATTGGAAAGGCTGGTTTGGCCACCTAGAAAAATATGGCAACCAATCCCTTAATCACCACTTGTATTTTAAATGTCCCCAAGAAAGTTCAGATGTAGTTATTACATTTTTTTTTTTTACTCAATTCATAGTTGGAAAGCACTTTAAAGAGTTTTCCAAGAGCGTCTAGATGCCTCTAGGTAATCCTCCTACAGACTTCAGTGTCTTGACTTGAAGGGATAGCAGGGAAAGACAGTATGTAGAGCCAGGACCCAACCCTTGCACACACGGAGAATACAAAGAGGTGAAAATGGGTAAGTCATATGTATGCAATACATCAAATATCAGACCCTTTCATTTCCCATAGAAAAATTATTGTAAGAATAAGAAATGTATCTATATTGAGTCTCAAAAGTTAAATGTTTCTGTGGTCCAAGGCTTACAGATTTGATAATTTAACTAGCAGGAGAGCATACAGACTTTCAAAAATCTGTAACATTTTCTCTACTTCAGAGAAAAATATCCTTTGATATGAATGAGTATTTTAAAAATCATATTTTTATTCAGAGGCTAGGACTTGCCTCATATTTCAGACCTTAAACTGATATAACACTAACCTATTTTGCTTATATTGCGGGCAAATACAGAGCATTAGTACCTGTATGGCCTTCTCCATCATTTCTCATAAGCATTTACTCAAATTTCTTCTCATCTGAGAGCCTTTTTTAAAAACCAAAGTACTGAAAAAGCACTTCTCCATCACCCTGCCCCCTTATCCTTTTTTGAAAAGTTGCTCTCAGAATACCAAATGTATTAACATATTATATGTTTTTTCATGTTATTGTCTTTCTCCCACTTAAATATAAGCTCCATGGAAATAGAAAGTTTAATTTTTATTCATAGGTAAAACCCCAGTGCCTATAAGAGTGTCTGGCACACCATAGTTGCTCAATAAATATTTGTTGAATAAAAAATAGAGGGAACAGGGTGTCTTAGTATTAAAGGCATCTTCTGTTTTTAGAAGAACAGGTCATTTATTAAGGCTGGAATACAGAGTGCATAGGGGAGTGTAGTGATAAGATTTGCATTTTAGAAAGTTCATTTTGGCATCATGAACAGTATAGTCCATCTTTACACCAATTTTGATGACCAATGTTTTTTGACAAATTTAAATTATATCACTTCTATTAAGATTTCAATAAGCACTAAATTGAAATGGACATTAACTGAGCATCCAGAAGAAAAATAGCAAACAAGGGTCTTGGATCATCCACAAGTTGAATTTGTTTTTTCTTAAATAAAGCAAGTAGACAACACCTTGGCTGGGTGGCATTTCAAGCTCCGTTGGTTCATGAATACCATTGTCTCCTCATTTTCATTGTCAAAGATCTCAAAACTTTGAGAAAAAGGTTTATATTTGCTATTTACTATAGAAGTTAGGGAGATGTTAGTATCATGCATGCTCAAAGACGCAAGATAGAAACAGGATTCAGTTGCTTCCTAGATCTATGATTCTCATCTCCGTTGTGACCCAAAAGCACATGTCATGATTCCGAAAGCAGGGAGGAGAGCAGTCAAGTCAAATTCAGAATACTGGTAACTCTCTAATCCCAGCAACTGTTCATGGTGTAGTGAAAGTCTTCTTTTTGAATCTTAAGTAATTTGATTAGCTAGATAAAAAATAAATACTAAAAAAATAAATAAATAAATAACATTATGAATTAAGGTCACGTTTTCTTTGATATTGAGCTTTTTTCCTATAGATTTAGTCATAATTTGGGTTCCCTCTCCTGTGAACTGCATATTTGTATCCTTTGTCCATATTTTTCCTATTGGTTCTTTGTATTTTTTCTTATCAATTTGTGGAAGTCCTTTGTATTTTCTGGTTACTAATCCTTGGAAGACTATATGGGTTGCAAGTATCTCATTTCCTTTTTACTTTTCTTGCATTTTTTGATGTATACATTTTTTTCTCCAATGCAATAAAATTAATCAGGCATTTTCTGTGTCATCATTGTTTTTGTGTTTAAGTCTTATTTAAGAAACCCTTCTCTACTCTAAGGTCACAAAGAATTTTCTTCTGAAAATTGCAACCCTATCCTCTCCTCCAGACACTTTATACTGCTACTTCCAATAAATTTACTTTTCTTTAAAACACTTGTAACTTTCTACTATACTATACAATCTACTTGTCTATGTTTTTATTGTCTCGCCGCATTAAATGTGTGCTTCATGAGAGCCGGGAGTTTGGTATGCTATTTTTTAATGATGTGTCCCTGAAACCTACCAGAATGCTTGTTACAAG
Organism: Vulpes vulpes; assembly: GCF_048418805.1. Lineage (NCBI taxonomy): Eukaryota > Metazoa > Chordata > Mammalia > Carnivora > Canidae > Vulpes > Vulpes vulpes. Next base: position 41,328,930 of record NC_132792.1, on the reverse strand, counting down.
TAGATGTTTAATAAATATTGATAATTAATAAGCTAGTATTTCTTATTTTAAAACTCTACCTTTTACATTTCAACCTTTAAATTTCTTGGAATTATTTCTGTGTGTATGACACAGAGTGCCACTTTTATATGTTTCCAAATGAATAACAAATTGTCCCAGCACCATTTATGCAGTTGCCCAAGAATTCAAGCATATGTGCAGGCTCCCTAAATACACCTGTTTCCATATATTATTATATATACACTAGAAGGTAAACTCCATTAAAACAGAGACTTTCTTTCTTATCTGATCTAGCTTCAGTACCTAGAACAGTGCTTATCAAAATGGAATATTTTGCAGAAATGAGAACAAATGATCTGTAACCACATGCAGCAACCTGAATGAATTTCACAAGTATAATATTAAACGAAAAAAAGCACAAAATACTAGAGTACTCACCATATGAATCCATTTATATAAAATACCATACAGCCAAAACCAACATATAATTTTAGACATCAGAATAGTGACCAAAAGGGCCCAAGAGGGAAGTCTCTGAGTGGCTGATAACATTCTGATCTTTATCTGGTTGCTGATTAATTCAATAAAAAAGTTTCAAAAGTTTAATAAATATTTGTTTTGGGCTTCTTACTTCATTCCATTGCTTTGTCCCTATATGTCTACACCAATACCAGATGACATTAATTACTAAACTTTAAAATGAGTCTCACACCCAAGAAAATGAGTTTTCTGTCTTGTTATTATTTATCAAATTTGTATTAGCTAACATAATTGAGAATTTATCCTGCCTTTTCTATTCAAACTATACTCTGGGTAATTAAATAGTAGATGAAGAAATGGTTCTTTTTATAGAAGCATTCTAGCTAATAATGTGGAAGAATTATTATCTTAGCAATAGAGTATCACTATTTCTCAATTTCTTCTGTATTAATGGATCTAGTCCTTCATGACCAATGGCTGCTAACATTTCAAAAAGAGAGACTTTATGTACTTGCAAAAGGAAGACCACCATCTGGGAAGTAGTGTTGCCCCCAAAAAGAAATAAAATAAAATTGTACCTGAATTTTATTGAACTTCTACATGCTGCTAGCGATTCATAAGAAATATAGAAGGCAGAAAAAGGTATTAAACTACAACATGGGATGCAACCTGAAAAATTCAGAACATAAGAAACTACAGGACAAACCTGGTTTCTTCAACAAGTAAATTGCAAGAAAAATAAACAGTGGGGATAAGTGTGGGAGTGGTTATACAGACTTTCCACCAGTTGGCATGCATGGGCCTTGTTTGAACCCTGAGTCAATAAAATGAACTGTAAAGCAATTATTACATTTAGGAAATAATTGGAAATTTGAACACTGAGTATTTTGACAATACTGAGTTATTTAAGCATGATGACATAATGGTGGTTAGTTTGGGTTATTTTATTTTTTATTTTTTTATTTTCTATTTTTTTAGTTTTTTTTAATTGAGCCTTTTTCTTTTTGACATGCAAAATATTGTCGAATGAAATGAAAAAAAATGTATTAACTAATCTCAGTCACATAATTTTACAATAGGCTTATAAAGTCATATATATGCACACAAACCTGTCTGGATTTTACTAGAATTGTATTAAATTTAAAATTTAATTTGGGAAAATTTGATATCTACAATATTTATTCTTCCTGTACTATTTTGTAGATCAAAACTCCCTCTACTTAATCTCCTTTACTCAAACATTTTTTCCAATGCATCTTTCCAGTATAATTTTAGAATAATTTTGCCAACTCCTTCAATAATAGGATTTGAGGTTTAACTGATCTTTCATTCTAGCTATATATGAATTTGGGAGCGATTGAGAAAGTTGTAAACATTGTCTTTCATAAACATGGAACATATTATTTGGCCATTTAACTATTTTTCCATAGAAGTCCCAAATATCTTTTATTTGCATTATTTGTAGGCAATGCATATTTATTACTGTTCCTTTGAAAAATGACAGTTTAATGTAGTTGTTTAGAGTATGAGCTTTGAAGTTGCTTGGCCCCATAAATCACTAGCTGTGTACCTTGTGGCAAATGGCTTAACTTCTCTATTCTTCAGTTTCCTTGCCTGTAGAATGGAAGTGGGAATAATAATTATTATTTCTGCCTCAAAAGTTTTTGCTTTTCCTTGTTACTACAGATGACACATAGAAGTCAATAATATTAGTTACTAAATATTAGATTATTTATTATCCTTGAGTACTGTATTTTTCATTTGTATTTTTGTATTTTTCATTTGTATTTTTCAGCATATTTATCAAGAAAGAATAAGTGTATTGAATTTTACAAAATGAATTTATTTCTGAAATTACCACTTAAACTATTGACACTACGCTTGTATGAATAGATGACACCATAGTTGGCTGCTTTAGAATGTTTCAAAGACTGTACTGAAGAGTTTGTTTCCATCTTCTGTGGCTCCTGTTAAATTTAGGTGTTCTACTTCTTTGGTAAATTTTGATATTCCATTTTGTGACAATGAAAGGAGAGAGGTCAGAAGGAAAAAAAAGATTAAGTTTGTTGGCAATAGGGTTGCCAGATACTAATATAGGATACTCAGTTGAACTCGAATATCAGATGAACAACGAATAATTTTTGTAGTGTAAGTATGTCCCAAATATTACATGGAATATTCTTATAGTAAGAAAAAATATTTTTTATCTGAAAATTAAATTTATCTCTGAGTCCTATATTTGTATTTGCTCAGTCTAATTAGAAAGCTATTGCATTTGATGACAGCAGAGATGGAGGAAATGAAAAGCTTTGAGAAATGGTGATTCCACTATTGACCTTTTGGACCATCAGTCACTACCTCCTAAATACAGACCACCCTTACACCCAATTCTTCTCTAAAAAGAAAAGAGTTAGAGTCTTCTATTAGTTTTAGTCTCAGCACAAAAAATGTTACATTTCCAAGGCAGAAGCAGTTATTTCATGGTTGTGTCTACTGGATATTAGGTTACCGTAGAGGCTTGCATCTTGATCAACATTATAGAAACCAAAGTGCCCCTCAGTAGTTAGAAGAAACACTGCCAACAGCAGCATCAAAAACCACAAGAGCTTCTTGTAGTCTGTGTTTCATACAGCTATGTACAGTTCTCACATTTTAAATTTTACATAATGCGTTTGTCTTATTAAAAATGGAAACAAAGAGAAAGTACTTCCGTCCATTAATCTCCTCCAGGTGCTTTATCCTCTTCTCTTTGTTTCCCAGCTGGTTTTGTATTTCTTATTTTTTATTATTTATTTATTTATTTATTTATTTATTTATTTATTTATTTATTTATTTTTGATTTCCAGTTCTTGCATCTTTATGTCTTTATCTGCTCTTTGAAACAAAATCAACAGTAAAAAGGAAAAGCCATTAAACCAATGAAAGCATGGCTATGGTTGCGGATTTAAGTAGCACTTCATCTAAATCCGAGCCACTCTCTTAAATTAAGAAGATTGTTGGTTTATATATATGTATGTGTATACACACGCACACACACACTATATATATATATATACATACACATATGTCTTCTCCAACTGATGGCAGGTCACAAGTTTAAATTCCAGTCAACCGTATAAAGCTATACCTCGACCTTGTCTGGCCAATGAGCGATCACTTGGACTAAAATAATTTCCCATTCTATCCATTTATCCAAGTCAAGCAGGAGCTAGCAACTCAGTGGATGAGAAACACATCTATTTAAAGTAAGAGCTAGTCCTTGGTTTATAAAAACTTTCCCTAGGCATTCTGAAAAATCATTCGAACACTGTCAGATACAAGTTTGAATTCCAACTCTTTCATTTGCTTGTTTTGTGACCACAGATAGTTTATGTGACATTCCTGAACTTTAATTTCCTTTTACATAATAGGGGGAAATAATACTGAGCTTATAGGTGTATTGTTATTAAGTTTGTGTAAGGCAGTGCCAACTTATATAATATTTATGTTAAACTACAGGTGAAAATATAAAATAATACAATGACTTTGGGAGATATTGCGGAATTTTATTTATACTTAAATGTACACCTACCATATTACTTGGCCATTCCATTTCTAAGTATTGAGCCAAAAGAAATAAAGTGTATGTCCGTACTATGACTTGTACATTCAATGTTCATAGGGGCTTTACTTGTAAAAGATAAAACATGGGAACAATGTGAATGTCCATTAATAGGCAAATTCTATTTTATCACTAAGTATATATAAATAATGAAATAGAATTAACTAATAATACATGCAACAATATGGTGAATCTCAAGATAATTATGCTGGGTAGAAGAACCCAGAATCATACTGCAATAGTCCATTTATTTAGAATGCTAGGAAATGCGAATTAATGCAGAGTAACAGAAAACACATCTGTGTTTTCCTGGGATGGGTGTGGAGGGAGCCAAGTATCACAAAGGGAACACAAGGAACTTTTAGGATTGTGGAATTGTGTATTACGTCAGTTGTGCATTCTAGAGGTGTATCTATGTGAAAGTCATCCAAATACACACTTCAGATATGTGCAACTTAGTATACCTCAATAAAGTTGAAAGGAACAAAATATAAAGTAGTATCATTATTATTAATAAGCTCATTTTAGTATCCAAAAAGAAATCCTTTTCCATTTTTCCTTGAGCAATCAAGATGATGATTCCTATGTATATTGTACCTAAGAATTTCCTTGATTCTGTGCTATTTCTCTACAAAAATAAATTCACTTTAATCAATTTTTGTTAGGAAATTTTTAAAATATTTCTAATTCATTATCATTATAATTATTGATAAGAATTAAAACTCCTGTATACATATATAGATATTTCAGTTGAGGGTACCCGTCACCATACTTGTTACCTGAATTTCTTCATGTTTTCCTTTTTCTATCATGAAAGCATATCATCTTATGCTTCTTTAAAATTGCGTATGTTCAGTTCCTCCCCTGCTGCTCACATATCCAGACATCCCTACCATAAGTCACTATTATTCTATCTCTAATTCACTTCTTTTAGCTTACCCAACACCCTTGACCTCTCTTTACATATAATTTCATCTGTCCAATGACTCCTAACCTCTGCTCCTTCACTTCCAAAAATGCCATGAAGACCAAAATTCCTTCTTCTTGACCCATAAAACCCTAAGCAAGCTTGCCTGGCATCCCCTTTTGCCTTTTTCAGCAGCACAGATCACATAGAAACGTGACAGAAAATGTGTGATGAGCCATTGGTTACGAATAACATCACTTTCCTTCTCCTAATAACGTTCTCTTATGAGATGCTAAGAGTAAGTTTTTAGGATGGAGGGAAAACTTAAGGGAGGAACAAAAATGAAGAAAGGAAAGCAAAAGACAAGAAAAGGAGAATGCAAATAAATTCTATCAACTCCATGTAGGGTACATTAGTGGCTTTATGGAATCAGTATCCTTCAATAGAGCCATAGTCCAGTTTCCATGTTCTACTTTCCAAAATTCATTCTATCCATAAGCAGAAGTAAAAGGAATCTTCCAGATAGTCACATCACGTACCTCTTCCAAAGCCTTCCCATTGCTTCATACTCCTGATGACATCTCCCTGTTCCCAAATGTTCTCTCTCCTTACTTCTCCAGGCTTACTTGGCACTGACTCTTTCCACCTCTTCCACCATGTTCTGAGAAATCTCACCTTCCTTAGAATATATTATGGTTTCCCCTCTGCCTCATGGCCTTCACTTATAGAGCTGTCTCTACTTTTCCATCCCCTTGTTTCACCAACTCCCAATCATTCGCTCTTCAAGCAGGTCTTAGTTTGACAATCAGATAGTTTGAGACCATTGACTAAACACCAGTCTCAACCACACACTCCTATTTATGTAAACCCTTGTGAAAATTGTAAATTATACTTTTTCTTTCTGTCATGGACCATATTTTTTTAACATATTTATTTGTATGATTATTTGTTCTGTGTCTCTCCTTCACCAAATCCGTTATGTCAAGGACTGGTAAATAATTTGTGTTCATTTGAAGTTTTGTTTTGTTTTGTTTTGCTTTCCATTATATCCATAGCCTTGACTATAGTGGTGAATGGCACATAGTAGGTCTTCAATGGGTATTTGTTTAATGAATAAGTGAATGAATGGCTAGATGGAAAATGATTTTATAAAATAAAGCCTTATCCTCTCATACATGAGAAAATTGAGGATCACAGAGTATATTGCCAAGCTCATACACACTCCATTATTCATTGAAGAGATAACAAAGGAGATAACAAGGAAGGAGAGCCGGGTACAACTAAGAGAATAAGAATTCATGACATACACATAAGCTTCAGTTTAGTTGCAGTGAAAATGCATTTAGTTACATTTTCTTTTTTTTTTTTTTTTTTTTTTTTTTTTATTTAGTTACATTTTCCACTTTAAACCAGAGTGCCTGATTAGGTCCAATGCTGCTCTCTCAAAGTGAGAATCTCAGAATTTAGTCAAATAATCCCCTATGGCTACGCCCTTGTACCTTGGGCCACATCTGCCAAACCTGCCTGTGATTTCAAGTGCAGCTGCGGTGGTTCTGCACATGCTGCTAGTGTCCTCTCTCCAATTCCCCCCTCAAGATTTTTTCTAAATCCCAGGATCTCACCCAGACCCCGTGCAATACAGTCTGGAAGGAAGGGGGAGCTAATATCTCTGGAGCAAGCATCAGTATGTGATGGAGTGCGTAGATAAATGCCTCCATCTTCCTGTCTTTCATGGGGACAATTTGGAAGTGCTTTCCACTCTAGCCTTAGAAAGATCCCAGAGTTTCTGACCACTATCCACAGTGGTGGCCACCCAATAACCAATGAATCCATTATTGAATTTCCCTCCTTCCTTGTCTGGTTCCTTCTACTCTCACTCTTGCTTCTTAAATTCACTCCTCACATAAACTACCTACACCCAAGTCCTGATTTAGACTCTGCTTTGGAGAAAACCTAAATTAAGACCTCCCCATTTATTTATTTAAGTATTCATTATGGGCAATGCTGGGAGCTACAAATTATTTTTTAAGATTTTATTTATTTATTCATGAGAGACACACACACAGAGAGAAGCAGAGACACAGGCAGAAGGAGAAGCAGGCTCCATGCAGGAAGCCCAATATAGGATTCGATCCCAGGTCTCCAGGATCACGCCCTGGGCTAAAGGCAGGTGCTCAACCGCTGAGCAACCCGGGCATCCCGGGAGTTACAAATTAAATAGCATGTCCTTACCCTTTAAAAATTCGCTGTTTCATGGGGCACAAAAAAAAATGTAAACATGATGAATTATAATAGAGCAGCAGCTTTGTGATAGATAAACACACAAAGTTGGGAAATAAATATGGAGCTGTTATTTTGGTGGGAGAACCAGGGAACAATTGAAAAGATAATGAAGATTTGAGGAGCCTTACAGGATCAATAGAAGTTTATTAACAAGATAAGGCATTAGAGAAAAAGGCATTTAGGATCAACAGGTTCAAATGCACACACTGAATCACAGAAGAACATAACATATGTTGGAAATAGTAAAATATTCAAGGAACCCATAACAGAGGTACTAGGGTTATACTAAGTTATACTGGGATTGGTCACCAGGGAAGGGACATTATAGGTGTTGAGGTAACATAAATGCCAGAATAAGAGTTTTAAGGGATAAGACCTCCTATTTTATGCTGAAACAATGTGTAAGCATCCAGAGTCTTTCAACAAGGGAGTTACATCGAATGAGTTTGTGGAAGATAATCTCGTCAGTCACAAAGAAAATGAATGATCCAGCATTGGGGAAAGCTGGCAACAAGGAGACATTAAGAAGGTGGTGTCAGTGAGGATTCAAGAGAGAGAGATTTTACCATAGCTGACCTCTGAATATCTCAGGCATTCCAAGGATATCTAAGGTTGTTGGTTTTTAAACAGGTGCCCTCATACTTCCATAATTCCCTGGGATTTGCTCCTGTGGGCATAACCCATTCAGACTAATCAAATCTTACATACAACAAAGCACTGTTGTCTTTCATTGATTCTTTGGGACCAAATGTGAGAGGAAGATCTGCATGTTGGAAGCTGGTTGACACCCATGGCTTAGTGAGGAAGGTAGGATTGGGTGGAGGGAAGATTTGAACTGGGGTGCAAACGACGGTATCCACCAATCCCACAGGGAACTCCAGAGCTGAGATGGTCCTCTAGAGTCGTGTGGCTTTGCAGCAAGGAGACAGAGCCTTTACAGTTCTCCTTGTAGGCCAGTCATTGTGTGCAAACTATCTCTAGGCAGGAGCAGTGCCCTTGGACACGGAGGCTATCTTTTGCTCCAGGCCATCCCCAGAAAATAAATTCAGCTGAGACCTGCCTCCTGCCACAAGAGAAATGTCTCAGTCCTGGAGGGCAGATCTAATAGGACAACCACAGTGTCCACTACAGTTCTTATTTTATACCCAGTCCCATTGATCGCGGTGAGATCCTGGTAGGCTTCAAGGAGGTCAGTTTTAACATAAGGTGCTCCCACCTTGGTAACACCAGAGCATGATCAGATCAGCGTTTTAAAGCCAGAAAGAAGGAATAAAGTCCTCCTCTAGGAGGTTGTTTTAGTGTTGTTGTTTTTCTCCAGAAGATGAATTCAAAATACTGTATAATCGTTACTGGATTACATGATTTATTTTATTTTTTTATTCTTTGGTTTTGTCAGAAACTAGTTGGTTTTGTCAAAAATAACTTAGGAAGTACTTCTGAAATTTTCTAAGCAGCAGCATGAAGAAGCCTCCTTGACAGAAATGTTGCCTCGTCTTAAGTTATTGCTGAGGCAGACTGTCAAATAATGAGTGGCCAACTCTGGTACTAAGAAAATAAATTTTAAAAGAAGTCACTATGTCAAACTGCAATTTCTGGTAGGTACCCATAATCAGCAGCTCTCATAAATAACTAACCAGAATTGGGTGATTCCTGCCACTCTGGTGACTAAAAACTAGTTATTTTATGTCAATACTCTACAAGGTAGCAATGGCATTAAACTCCTACCTCACCCCCCAAAAATCTCCCCATTGCATTATTCCAAAGCAGGATTTGATCCATTATGTTTTCAAAGCATTCTGTTCCAGTTTGCTAATTTCCAAAGAATATCCACTTACAATTTTAAGGCATGCCATTCTCCCGAGACATAACTCTCCAGAGACACTCTTCCTCATCCTCTTTTAAAAGACATTCTTTTGGAGCATTTTCAAGCTATGATTCAAGGTATCAATAAATCTCTTCTAATAACTTGGTATAAAAAAGAAAAGCATATTTGAGACTGTGTTTTCTTAAATATTTATTTCAAATACTACATTTTCACAGTGGTTTTAATCCTAATGTCATCCTTAAAATAAATCATTATGTGTACTTCATCTGATCTTTTCAGAATGCAATAAAACAGATTGTTTTTAATGGCTGTTCCAGCAATGAAAAATATCTGTGTTAGGTGGAAACAACAAATTGATGCTTTTTCAATTCCTTTTAATGGCATGAGGATCTTTGCAACCTGCTGTGAAAAATATTCTCTTAATGATAGGCCTGTGGCACAACTTAAGGAGTCATCAAGAAATAAATGTGCCGCTGTCTGGTTGGCAGCTTGGTGTCCCTTAATTGAAGTGTTATAAGATTCTGTGCGGAGGAAAGCCTCCAGGGTTTCGTAGCTAAATGGCACGGACACCTCTGATGAGACATGCAGATGAAGATGTGTCAATACAATCTTCACCAATTTGCTGTAATAGCAGGGACTGATTAATTTTATAACCACGGGTGCTTCTATTAGCTAACCTAAGGAATGATTTAGACTTTATTAAGCGACTTATTTCTATTTTTTTTTCAAGAGAGACTACTGCAACATAGTGTATCTCTGAGTGCTGCACTGTGGCACATTTTCTAATAAAGATTCTAAATTTATTATTAAGGAAAGGATCATGAGCTCGCCTTGGCTTATGGGAGGCTTAGCATCAGTAACTTTTTGGGACTCCTGGTGTCTCAAACACATTTCAATAATCTTGGAGTTTCTCAAAACTAAAGTAACTTCATATTTGAAGCAATCAAGTTGACAGCTCTTAAATGCATTTTTAATGTGCCAAAAAAAATGGAAGTAACTGAATCAAGGGTATGTGGCTGTATATTTTTATCTTTTTCTTGATATAAAATTGCTTTAATATTTTATCATAATTGCCCTTGGACATCTAACATCATTTGGTTACACATAATCAACTAATGCTTTATATTTTAGGGCTTTGTTCAATAAAAAATTAATTATCATGCATGGGTGGGCAATGTATTTGGAGATTGAGCTACATTATTTTATGCATAAAACAGGCTCCAGTTTATATAGTGAACCCAAAATTGCTATAACATTCACAGTGCAATAAAAATCAAATACAGAGAGAGTCATTTAAAACTTCTGAAATATGAGCTCAGGGACACAGCTTTGTATTTTTTTAAACTATAAAAAGAAATGAATCTGCATTTACTATAAGTTGAATTTCCAGTAAATTTATTTAAAGGAAAAGAAAAGACTGGAAACCCATTAAAAGCCATTTTATTCCACAAGCAGGCTACTCAACGAGACCATTATTAGTACTTAATACTATTATAGAGCTTGATATTGTAAAATGCCTATTGTAGGAGATGTAATATTCAATAAATAACAATCCACATCCTTCTCTCAGAGCTAAGGATGTTTGTAAACAGCCTTTGGAGGGAAAAACAGACACATGTCTCTTCCACTCCAGGGTTCTTTTCTTCTGGGTTTGTGTCAGGTTGTAGAGAACTGTAGTGAATTTAAAGAGATCTGTATTCCTAAATTTTATCCAATTTCCTAGTTATAAGCAAAAGGAAGAATCCTTTTGCTTATCATCACAGAGGGGATAATTAAAAGTTTGGAAGACCAAACTTCCTGGGTCTATTTGGAATGGAAAATTTTTATGGTTATGATATTTCTCATTCATTCCTTCAAAAACATTATGATGTCCTAATTTGACTGTAGATGTAACTAAGTGATTCAGAAAATAAATCAATAAACTAGAAATGAAATCTATTTCATTTTTTCAAAAAAAAATCCAGTTTTTTGAGTAATATTCAAACAAAATTCTTAAAATGCTCTAGACTCCATTCCTGAATTAGTGGAAGTGTACTGTATTAGGAAATGAGGAGCTGGGTTCAAGGTCTAGCCTTGCTACTAAGCAGCTGTACAAGGTTAGCTATATAACTTTAGCAAGTTTCTTAATCTACTAGACTCACATTTTTTTCCACTGGTAAAACCAGGAGTTAACATTAGATCACCTTTGAGGTAGCATTTGACCCTACCATTTTATTTCTAATAAATCAGGACCAAGTTATGATGACCACTTTGATATTATAAATATTTTGAGTAAAAGCCACACTTACAGTTCCAGTACTACTAAAGATTTTTATCCCCTTCAGAACAGCACACATTTTAGGGCATTTCTTACTCATGGTACAAAGACTATCAGCCCTAAGATAAATTAGTACTAAGCATTTGATTATTTATCTTATTTATGTTTCTGGTGGGGCGTATGCATAGCAATTTCTATGTAATTGCTAAAGCCAAAGAATGGGTAGTCATTGGAGGCCACACAAAAACTACCCCAGTAGATTACCAACAATGACGAGCAAATAGTGACCATTTATAAAAATTTAGGCGTTTCTGATCATTTTGTTACTTAACTTTTTTTTAATTCATCAAAATTCCAACCACCTCTATGCTAAATATGTATCATCTACTTTGAACATGAGGAATGCATCAAAGTGTTTAAAGGATTGAATAAAATACAATTAGAAGTGTTAGGTGTTTAGAGTGTTTGTTTACTTAATCAAAAATTTCAAGTTTGTGGGAAGAATAAAAATGAAGTTTGTGTGAGGATTCCAAGAAATCATGGGATGGAGATTTAAAGAAAAATAGTTGAAATATAATCAGTGATATAAAGACATTTTGGATGGTAAAAAATAATAGCACTGAAAATAAGTGCTATATCCATATATCCTCATATATGGATGTTTATTTATAAATTACATACATGGGCTTTTGAACTAGGATACTATGAACATGATATTACATATATTAAAATAAATTTTTAAGGAATGAACAATAGTACCGCAGTAGTATTTTCTCTCTATATCTTAATGAATAACATTGTGCTCTCTGCTGAAGTGCAATCACTCCATTTTGAAAGTCACTAAAAGATTCTAGCAGATTGAAATGAAAGTTCATGAGAAATGAAAACACTGAAGGAGAAAAAGAACATTTGGAAATGGAGGTAAAAGATCATCACAGAGGGGATAATGAAAATATGAAAAACTACTGGGTCTGAATAAGTGGTAAACTGTTGTCAGTGTGGAAAAGACTAACATAGGAAATAATGTGAGCATCGCAAGACAAGATGTTGGGTATAACACTTAAACATATGGAGTATGCTCTCATCATAGAAAGGTTTTTATTGACCCTTACACAGGCTGAGACAGCTTCCCTATTGGGAAATCTGATTTTAGAGGATACAAGCGAAGCCAACAAATTACAAAGAATGCATCCTCCAGAGCCAGCCACGGTCTTCCCATCCACGGGAGCCAAGAGTACATTTCCACCAGCCATCATTCATGGACAACTATGCATTGTCCTCTCTGGGGGCCTGCTTGTGGGATTCTGTACCTGAGAACCAGGTTGTTAATTGTGCTTACAAAGAAATATCTGAGTAAATACATAAAATATGTTAAAATATTATTAATGACTTCCAAGTCCACTAAAACACATTTGTTTCAGCGAGAATAGCCAAAGATCATCTAAGTCTTTGTGTCAGGGATTCTCGGCTGCCTTTGTTGGTAGAAGGAAATGTCTCTCCAGGTCGGGGTGAATAATTCACAGTGTGGTCCTTCGGCTCAGTACAGAGCTGGGATCCTTGACTATTGGACTGAGTGAAAAGATAAGGAGGGACAGATTTGAATTAGGCACTTTCTCTATGAATTTTTCTTTTTGGTAATATTAGAAACGTTTGTGTTTGTATCGTAGCAATGGCTATCTGTTTTGATTGCTTAGCCAGGCCCTATCTAACACAGTGTGAGAGGAGGTGATGTAAAACTTAACTTCCATATGATCCCAGAATACATAGGTATCCATGGGCAGAGCAGTCACCGACATGTGACTGCACTCTTACACAACATCATAAAAGAAAAACCTATGGAGGGTGGGGAAGGTCGGTGGGTATGTAAATGAAATCATACTTTACAAATTCAACTTTCAGCATGTGTTCATGGGTTCTACGCTTATTTTTCACTAAAAAAAAAAAAGTCAGCTGAGTGCTCTAGATTTGCATGCAGCTATTTCATATTTCTTTAGAGTATCAACGCATGATCCATAGCATCAATTCTCTTCAAATCTACATTCTTAAATAATCATTGTGGACACCAATGAGATTTTTCCTATATGTATGTATATACTTATTGATAATTTCTGCTAAATTCTAAAGATATATATTTATTAATAATTTATTAATCATCACTTTATTAACTTATTTCAAAAGACCAACAACAGGTTCAGTACATGTTAAAATGTCATTTTTCTAAACGTTTTCTAAAATGAAAATATTCCCTTTTCTAAAATCTGGAGGAGGCAGGATTTTCTTCATATGCATCCACTAAATAACATAGCACAACAGATGGAATGCAGACACAGATATATGAATCCACTTGTCTTCTATTGAGTCAGAAATTAAGGAAAATAAAAATAATGCCTCAAAATGTCATTATTCACTAATGTTTTTAATAGCCCCTTCAGATAATTGTGGATATTATTCTTAAGTACTCTGCTGAAACTCAACAAGTGGTAATTTCTTAAAGGTTAATAATGGTAATGTGGGATATAAAACCATACCAATGGACGTTCTGTAACCTGTTGCATTAAAACTCTTTGGTCTTTCCATTGTTTTGAATGACCTTTTTTAAAAGAAAAAAAAAACCACGATGATCTTATAACATCCTACAATGCTAATTTGAAAAACATTGGTTCACTAACTTCCAAATATTAACATGTTTTACTTTAAAATGCTGTTATACATCATGTAGGCTTTAGGAAACTCCAGTGCAGTCTCATGAGAGAATGAATGACAAAGGCAAATGATACCTTCATAATATTGTGAGCATAGTTTTGACTTTGCAAACCCTCTAAGGGTACTGGGACCACACTTCAGAAACCATTGATTTACAGGTAACCTTCTTAATGAAATTGCTGTACCCATCAATCCACACCCCTGTGGGAGGGAGAAGCAGTTTGTTTCCCAAGAAGCAGATTGGGAACCTCCTTGAATGCCCACAGGGACTATCTGTCTGCCCTGGGCTCTTAGGCAGAAGATATGCTTCCTGCAGAATGTTTACAGTCCTTAAAAAATACTTTGATTCTTTCCATACCACAAGTTCATTGTAAGTATGTAAAATAACGGCTCTTTCTTGATCTTCTTTTAAGATCCAAGAGATAAACTTTCAATTTCTTTGAATGTGACTGTGTTTATAGAGCATATAAAGAATGAAATTACTCATACATTAAGAAAACCACTTACATTGATTGCAATAAGTAAATATGGTAAACTTAAAAATTAGAGTTGTTTGCTAATATTCTAATATCGTTTAGTATTGATGCACAACTCATTGCACATGAGGGAAGTTTTAGAGGGTTCTGGGGAATCCTTCAGCAGGCCTGTGGAAAGGAATATCCTCTCTTCTGTTGGGCTATCTCATGGTTGTAATTCTGCTATGTAATTAGAGTTACCTCCATCAATAATAGTAAACATTCTTTTTGAAAGAGAAATGAGGTCTGTGTCAACCAGTCATTTGTACAATGACTGTAATTTCTATACTCTCCTAATAAAAATAAAAGGAGGCACAAGTGAAGGAGGAATGAATGAATGGATGAAGAACGCTGCTCTTTCTGATGTGCTTTGCATGACTGGAACACTGTTCTCCGACTAATTTTAAATGTCTGTAATAAGTCAATATGAAGCACAAATAGGAAATAAAGTCAACGTCACATTAAGGTTTTAGAAAAATACAATAAAATGTCTATATTAAAATAAATGAACCTTCTTATATGATTTTTGAGACTGACAACTGACCAAAACCTATTACATACATTACACGGTACAATAAAAATAGCTGCTCTGGCTACGTCTGAAAGTCTTTGCAGCTGCAGGGGTACTTCTTGGAAATAAAGTTTGTGTTTACACAGGTGCAGCCATATTTAACAAAAAAAAAAAATTATGCACTATGCAAACAGCTGCCTGTCTGTTTTCTTTGGCAGAGCTCTTTCCAACTGAAACAATTTGTATCAAGCACATCGCTCTGTGATACCTATGTAAACAATACAGAAAAATTCCTGTACAAGGAAGAGGTTTCTTATAATGTATCTTTTAGATAAACTTTTAAAGCAGCAGCCACTTGAATGGAGTCTACTAAGGAAACCATGCCCTTAGTGAAATATTTACTATCTAACATGATATATGTAAGCTGCCGGAGAAGCATTAAATTTGCAGGGTGCAACTATCAGGGGCTTTATCTAACTCCAGTAATTTGAAAGGAATAATGACTGGCAGAAATATATATATATATATATTTTTTTTTAATTGAGCATTTTCCCTTCACCTAGTATTCTATTCCAATTTTAGTCCCCTTGATTGATTACTTGCAAAATACTTAGTTGTAAAATATATATTCTTTTATTATTTTTTAAAACTTACAGGATTCAGGGTAGGCAGCCTCCAAATATGCCACTTTGGCATATTGATTATTCTGAATTAAAGTTACTTAAACAGCCAGTGCAAGAAGGACACACTGACCCCTCTTTGTCCCATGAAAGTATGGAATAAATTTCCCATGTGAAAGATACCCTCCCTGTACCAGGAGAGAGGGAGACATCCTTATCACCAGAGATAGGGAATGTAGAGCCTAGAAGGTTGAATAAATAAACCTTGTTACTTCTTCATTAATTTACTACCCTAAGCTCAAACTCCTTTGTCTTGTCAGTTCTTCACAAATTTATTTGTTTCTTCATCTAAAAGGTATAAAAGCTGCCTGTTTTGGTCAATTCTTTGACTCTCATATTTCCATGACTTATTCTTTCTTGTACAAAATTAAATTTTTCTCCTGTTGATCTGCCAAACAATTTAATTATGAGACCAGCCAAGGACCTAGATGGGAAGAAAGGAAAAGTTTTCCTTTCCTACACTATTAAGAATTCATTAAGAATATTATATTTGAAAAAAATGATATTCTATTGGAAAAGTCACATACATTTATAAAATTATACTTTGGTAGGGAAGGAAAAAGTAAAACTGTCACTGTTTGTGGGTGACATGATTCTATTTTTAGAAAAACCTAAAAAACTCCATCTAAAAACTATGAGAACTGATAAGCAATGCAGCAGAGCTGCAGGATAAGAAATCAACATACCAAAGATCCACCGTGTTTCTGCACAATAACAACAAACTATCAGAAAGAGTAATTAAGAAAACAATTTTATTTCCATTGCATAAAAATTAATAAAATATCTACAAATAAATGTAACCAAAGAGATGAAAGATCTATATACTAAAAATTGTAAGACATTGATGAAAGAAATTGAAGATGCAAATAAGTGGAAAGCTATCTCCCAAGCTCATTGGAAGAATTAATATTGTCAAAATATCCACAGTCCCCAAAGCAATCTATCAATTCAATGCAAACCTTATGCAAATTCCAATGGCATTTTTCACAGAAATAGAATAAACAATCCTAAAATTTGTGTGAAACCACAAAAGACCCTGAATAGCCAAAGCAATCTTGAGGAAGAAGAACAAAACTGAAGAACAAAGATCGTGACATTAGTGTCACGATCACTAATTCCAAACAATATTACAAAGCTATAGTAATCAAAACAGTATGATACTGGCATAAAAACAGACACGTAAATCAATGGAACCAAAGAGGAGAGCCCAGAAATGAGTTCACACATATGTTATCATTTAATTTATGACAAAGGAAGCAAGACTATACAATGAGGAAAGGACAGTCTCTTCAATAAATGTTGTTGGGCCATATGCAAAAGAATGAGACTAGACCACCATCTCATACTATACAAACAAAACAAACTCAAAATGGATCAAAGACTTGAATGAAAGACCCAAGCCACAGAAATTCTTAGAAGAAAACATAATTGGTAAGCTCCTTCACATCAGTTTTGGCAATGGTTTTTGGATGTGACTAAAGAAAAAAGAAGCAATTGTCAAACTAAAAAGCATCTGCACAGCAAAGGAAACCATCAACAAGATGAAAAGGCAGTCTACTGAATGAGAGAAAACATTGCAAATCATGTATCTGATAGTGGGCTAATATTCAAAATACATAAAGAACTCATACAACTCAATAGCCAAAAAACCCCAATCAACTAGATTTAAAAATGGGCAAAGGATCTGAATAGATATTTTCCCAAAAAAGATATACAGATGGCCAACAGGTACATGGGAAGATCTCAACATCAGTCATCCATCCAAACCACAATGAGATGTCACCTCACATCCGTTCGAATGATTATTAACAAAAAAGACAAAAAAATAAGTGTTGGTGAGGATGTGGAGAAAAGGGAACCGTCATGCACTGTTGATGGGAATGTACATTAATGTAACCACTGTGGAAAAACAGTACAGAGGTTTCTTCAAAAAATTGAATACAATCTAGCAATTTCACTTCTGGGTATGTATCCAAAGGAAACAAAAATACTAATTCAAAAATGTATTTGAACCCTTATGTCTGTTGCAGCATTATTTATGGTAGCCAAGATATGGAAACAATCTAAGTGTCCCTCAACAATTGGATGGATAAAGAAGATGTGATTAGAATACGACTCAGCCATAAAAAAAAAAAGAATAAATTTTGCCATTTGCCATTTTTGACAACACAGATGAACCTTGATGATGTTATGCTAAGTGAAATAAGCCAGACAAATACCCTATAATTTCACTTACATGTGGAATCTAAAAGAGAACAAATGAACAAGCAGAGCAGAATATTCACAGATGCAGGGAACAGAATGGTGGTTGCTGGAGGGGAGGAGGGCTAGACGGCGGGCCAAGTGGGTGAAGGGGATCAAGAGGGAAAACTTACAGTGATAAAATGAATATGTCCTGGGGATATAATGTACAGCTTGGTGACTGTAGTCAACAATATTGTAATGCATATTTGGAAGTTGCCAAGAGAGTAAATCTTAGAAGTTCTCGTCACAAGAAAAAAGAGTCGGACACTTAACCGACTAGGCCTAGGCCACCTAGGTGCCCCAAACAAGTTCATTCTTTTTGGTCCAGCAAGGCTACGTGAGTAGTACTGGTGATGTAAAAGAACAAACAAACAAACAAAAAAACATCATGAAAATACAGTGGAAAATACACCAAATTTAGAAGTATTCACTTAGAGGGAAAACTGTATAATTCTTGGGGATTTTAATTGTCTTCTTTATATCTTTTTGTATTTTTTAAATACTTTTAAAAAGTATTTTGTAAAAAGCACTTAGTTACCAGGAAGAAAAATAAAAAGTAAGAAGGGAAAGGAAAAGAAGTAGAAGGAAAAAGATAGAATGAGGATTTTCTAGGGACCCCTGGAGGGCTCAGTGGTTGAGCATTTGCCTTCGGCTTGACCTGAGCCTGGAGTCCCGGGATCGAGTCCTGCCTCGGGGTCCCTGCAGGGAGCCTGCTTCTCCCTCTGCCTGTGTCTCTGCCTCTCTCTGTGCCTCTCACGGATAAATAAATAAAATCTTTTTTTAAAAAATGAGGATTTTCTTTGCTGGTCTTTGCTTCTACATTGAAATCTCATCCATTTTCATCATGAATCAGAGATATACTTACTATGGGTAAAACAATAAAATTTTTCTAAGAAAAAGTGAGACCAGCCAAGAAATCACACTTTGAAAAGTAATTAACAGTACAAAGATCATAGCACATCCCCTTGAGCTAATTTTGTGGATTACTCCTGAGAGTGTAGCTATACATCATAGGAGAGTCATTCTGAAGACGAGTAATGAGGGAAATCTCTTTGTAAGATTTTAGCTCTGTTTTTCCCATTGATTAAACTTGAAGGCTTCCGGAAAGATATTCAAACAGCTTCTCTTGTGTTCAGGTTCTAGACACCTAGGAAACTCAGGTATGTGTGTGTGTGTGTGTGTATGTGTGTGTGTGTATGTGTGTGTGTGATTGATATGATGGTATATTATTGTGATTTTTTTAAAAATCTTACCTGAATTCCTGTATTAGCGAGGCTCAGGATGCAGCTAGTATGTCTTGGGTATTTTGTAGAGTCAGTGAGTGTTCTGGATTTCCTGACTGACACTTCATTAAAGCAGGTCAGTGAGCAGCGTGGCCCTTTGAATTGGTTCCTCCCAGGATTTTAGGGTAAGGCACCAAACGAAGAACTTTCTGTCTGTTCATTCATTCTCCTTCACCACATTGAAGCAGATTTTCATTATTGTTGTTTAGGATTAGCTGGGACCACCCTGCTAACACAAAACACTCTGAATGTTGGCAAGCATACCGTGACATTCAACCCAAGTGCCGTTTGGTTATGCGTAGAACATTAGCTACAATGGGGAAATGGATAAATAGAAATTTCAATCTAATATCCTAATGTACTTAAATCAAGATTTATGTTGTAAACAACTAAAAACAAATCTTTAAAAAATGTTTCAATACAGTGTTGTCTTGATATTTTTATTATTATAATGTACTCGATAATACATACTTTGTGCTATTGGTTAGTGAAACGTTGGTAGAAACATAGTCCACACCACAGGGCATTTCAGCACAGGCTAAGACCTTTGTTTCTATTGCAGATAATCAGGATCACTGCTGTTTCATGTGTTTGAGATTTTTGAGGCTACGCTTGCTATATTTTATTAGAAAGAATCCTCAGTCGTAGTAGGAAGTCATTCTAGTCCAACCTGGCTTCTGGTTGGAAGTCTCAGAAAAGATAAAGAATAATGATGTGGATTAAAATCTCTCATAAATAAATAAATAAATAAATAAATAAATAAATAAATAAATAAAATCTCTCCCTATAGCTAGTTTATTGAGATTATTCTTTTGACTACCCTAGTTTGGAGAAAATAGAGATCTCAATTCCTGGATCCTTGTCAAGTTAATCATGGAAAACTAGTCATGAGGAATAAATGGATCTATCCAGTGCAAACTTTTTAAACTAAGGAGTTTGGGTCAAACTTTCCTTTTATATCGTTGACTTGATTCTCCATTCCCCAATCATTTCTTTAGATCATTACATTTCTGATTCAATTTTAGTAATTTTTACAAGGCTCACAGTGATAACTTCTAATATTATTCTGAAATATGTTTGCTCTTCAAGGAAAAGCTTTTATTTGTCTTGTTCACCACTATATTCTCAGTGCCTAGAACAGTAAGTCCCTGGATCATAAAGCTATTGAATGAATTGATAAGATTTAACAGAAACATTGAAGTGGGAGATAAATCAATTCTTTTCTCCACACTATCTATAAATAATGATTTATTTCATCAAGACAAAACCCCACACCATGTATAAGGGCCCCTCGGTTGTTCAGTCGGTTAAGCATCCGACTCTTATTTTCGTCTCAGGCCATGATGTCAGGGTCATCATGTCAGGGTCATGAGATAACAGCCCTATGTTGAGCCCCATTCCAGGCTCCAGGCTCAGGGCAGAGTTAGCTTGCAATTCTCTCTCTTCCTCCCCTGCTGCCCTTCCCCCTGCTGTGAGCTCGCTCTCTCTCTCTCTCAAATAAAAAAATAAATAAGAATGAGCTTGTTTGAGGTTCTTAACAGACTCCACCTTTATTTTTCAGAGAGTCACTGAATCATGCCTGCCGTTATGTATATGAGTGAGCATCTCACTGCAGCCTTGCCTATAATGTGCACATTTTAATCTTTTTTCCTGTATCTGAAGTTATTTTAACTTGTATATCTTGATTTCTAGGGAGTTCATTTCTGTCATCTGTTTAGTTCAGGGGTTATTTATATGCTGTATTGAAGATGTGTCTCGTTAATTTGTTTTTTATATTTTAATACCACCTCTCCATTTTCATAATGGTGGCAAACATTTCCCATTTCTCCGCTTGACTCTTCGTTGCATTAATTCATTTAGTAGATAGAAGTAGTTAATGTTTATGTAGTCTAATGGGTTGATGTTTTCATTCGTGGGCTTTTTATTTGCTTTTACATTTATAAAGACATAATACATTCTAAGATCAAAAAAAATTCACTTGCATTTCATAGGATTTCTTTTACAGTTTTCTATTAGTAATTTTATGTTGCTTAATTCATCTGGAATTAATTTTGGCCCATTAGTCGAAGATCTACTGCTTCCCTATCTCTTTACCTTGATTTATTTTTCCTCAGAATCTTATCACTGGCTGCTGTTCTATTATTCATTATTTCTTATTGTGTGTGACCAGAAGGTTTGATTCTGGAGGTGGAATCTTTGCCTGTTTTGTCCACTGTTATATCCATAGTGACTGGAACGGTGCTTTGTAACATACTTGGTCCTGGATAAATATTTGTTGAATGGATGAATGTTGCATAAAATGATTATTTTATAAAAATAGCTAATTTTCTCTGAAATTTCCACTGAGAACAAAATTTCACCATGTATGGTTATCATAGGTGAACTGGACCAAGTTTTTTTTTTTTTTTTAAGGTTTTATTTGAGAGAGAGAGAGTGAGAGAGAAAGAGGAGGGGGAGGAAGAGGGAGAAGTTAGACTCCCTGATGAGCAGGGAGCTTAACTCTGGTCTCGATCCCAAGACCCCCTGGACTAAGATTTTGAAAGCAATTTTTCATTAGTGTGGCTTGAACCATTAAAACTGGTAATAACCCCATTCTGTGGAAGAGGTGGCCAGGATGCAAAATGAGAGACCACTAGTCACACTTGAACTCAAGAGTTAACACTGAAACAGGCCTTGATTTTATTTGGCAACTTCTGCCATTTATAGAAGAGACAAAAGAAGATCGGGGGGGTTGGGGGTTCAGCCGACTAAGTGTCTGCCTTGGGCTCAGGTCATGAACCCAGGGCCCTGGGATCCAGCCCCATGTCAGGCTCCCTGCTCAGCGGGGACCTTGCTGCACCCTCTCCTCCCCCCTTGTGCTCTCTCTCACTATTTCTGTTGCCATCTCTCTCTCTCTCCCTGTCTCTCTCTCTCTAAAATAAATAAATAAAATCTTAAAAAATAATCAGAAAGCAAGTGATCTTGTGAAAAAAAAAAAAAAAAAGACTACTTACCTTTACTTTTCACCTTCCACTGAAAGTAGCCAACTTTAAATGCCAAGTATTGCCCCATTAAAGTCTTTGAAAACAAGACTCTTAAAATATATTTTTGGTGCCTCATGAAAGAATTTTCAAATTTTGTGTAAAAATAACTTAATTATACCAATTAAAACTTAATTATATGATTAAAGCATAATTATACCAATTTTATTCATAACTGTACATAAACTCAACAAATTTGTGGGGTTTTTTTGCTCTTTGGGAGGATGAGAAATTACATATATTTCATTCAGTGTATCAACGTAGTTTCTTTAAACTATTGTATTTTTTTGGTCTTTTACAATATGTTATAGAAAACATATTCCTAAGCCTTGAAATGATGGGGTAAAAGAAATATTTGTACCATCAGATTGCTAATGGAGTCTATTAGTAAAATTATGGCAAAATTAATCCACTTTTGCAAGTAATATTAGGCACTCCTTATTAAAATGAACAGAAATCATATGATCCAGAAAAGAATAAAGCATAAACTTTGGGTTTCTAAATCTTGCAAAATTACTCTTCTCCAAACCAAATTCTCCTAGGAATTTTGATTCATTGTTAAATTGTAATCCTGTGGGAAGAACGCATGGTGATGAACTAACTATATGTAATTACTTAAAAAGCAGGTTAAAGACAAAAGCCCTTTGTATTTTCTTAATCATTTTTTAAGGTTTTATTTTATTTAATGTTGTAAAAATTATTTTCCTAGAGACCAAAATATACGTCCTTATTAAAAGACAATCTAACATTGTGTCACTCTGGTGATATAACCTAACGGGTTTTTTTTTCCCCCAAATAATGCATTTCTACCTGTCACTCAAATCACTACACGTCACTTCAAGACATTGGTTCCTCAGAATATTATGTTAGACATTTTCTATCCCTAATGCCAAGTGCTTTTCTTGCCTGATGTGAAAATACCTGTATATCCTGAGAAGAAAATGAAAAGCATCACTGTTCCTGAAATATACTTTGATTTTCCTCTGGATGAGCTATAATGCAGAGCGTTTTGCTTGTTTGTTGAGGCACGCAGGTGAAAACTCTGCGTGCAGAGTGGAAAGATGCACATTCTAGGTGTAGGTAGGTGCATTCCCCTAAGGGTCTGCCGCTATCACTACCACGACTGCCAATCTCTGTGCTCCCTGAACAATTGTCACATGCCGGCCACTGTGGTAAATGCTTTCTTTAAATCCCTTCATCGAATCCTTTCAGAAACCCATGTGACAGGAAAAGCAACCTTCAATTTCAAAAAATGATGTTCCCGGGGTCACTTGCCAGGCAAATGGTGCTGGAATTAGAATTCAGGTCTTTCTGTCATAGACTTTTTTTTTTAAGATTTTATTTATTTTAATAAATAAAGAGAGATACCAAGAGAGAGAGAACAGGAGCAGGGGGAGGGGCAGAGGCAGAGGGAGAAGCAGACTCCCCACTCAGGGGAAAGCCCGATGCAGGGCCTGGATCCCAGGACCCGGAGATCATGACCTGAGGCGAAGGCAGAGGCTCCACCGACTGAGCCACCCAGGTGCCCTTCTGCTATGGACTCCTAACATGAGGCCCTTTTTGGACCTCAGTATGTCATCCATAAGGGAGAGGGTTGGTTTCCATCCAAGTTTGGGTTTTGTTAAGCCTCAAAATTCCTTCCTTGAAGGAACAAGGACATGGGATAAATTCTTAGTGATCACGTTGGACTGAGGGTGGGGGTTCCACTGCCAGCTCACCCTGCCCAAGCCAAGCCCAAGATCCACCTCTTCAGAACCCCTCAGCCTCCGTGGTACACGATTGGAAAATGCTGCACACTTTCAGCTGTCTTTGAAGTATTTTCTGCTTCTACACTACAAGTTACTGGCTATGTGAAGAAATACATACATGGTTATTATTATTATTATTATTATTATTATTATTTATTTATTTATTTATTTATTTTTTACTAAACCATAAGTCAATTTAAAGAAGGAACAGGCCAGTTGGTTGCTGTGCGTCTCAGATGTCCTCGATTGAGGGGAGGCAGGGTTCTAATGCATTTATACACATTAAGAAGAGACTAAGCCATTATGTTAAGTAGCAGCTCCCTATTCCTCTTTCTCAGAACAGGAAAGAGAAAAATAACAAACCTGAATCTTGAAAGGAAAAAGACATAGTGGCCACAAATAAGAAGTTTTGATCATCGGTAAATAACTCGTGCCTGGGATCCCTGGGTGGCGCAGCGGTTTGGCGCCTGCCTTTGGCCCAGGGCACAATCCTGGAGACCCGGGATCGAATCCCACATCGGGCTCCCTGCATGGAGCCTGCTTCTCCCTCTGCCTCTCTCTCTCCCTCTCTCTCTCTCTCTGTGTGACTATCATAAGTAAATTAAAAAAAAAAAAAAAAAAAAAACTCGTACCTCCTATTTCTTTCATTGCTTGATTTAGGTTCATGTTTGCTCCTAGCGTCACTTTTTAAGAACATGAGAAATTAAACCCGAGTGGGAGAAATCTCTTAATTTATCTTGCTCCTGCCATTGTCTTAGGCAATATTGCATCTGTCTCAGTCCTGAGTTTCAGTTCTCTGCTCATTAGCCTCCTGGATGGAAAAACAAGGCAAAGAGCAAGCTGCCTCTCAAGACAGCTGTGGAGACATGTGTTCCGAGGGGACGCGGAACATTCAATCCAGCGAACGTGTGCTGAGCACCTACTATGTACAAGTCAGGGTGCTTGGAGCTTGCTCGGGACAAGATAGAAACACAGAGTCTCTGCCCTTGGAGGTTTCTCAGGCTGTGGGGAAATGCAGATGTGCCACAGCAACCAAATCAAATGTAAATGCATAATCAAGATGCATGCCAGAAATTATAGATGCGAAGTTGAAAGGGTGCTTGCTCAGTTCTGAATGGTGGGATCCTGGCTGACTTTTGCAACTGGACCATGAAGGACATTTTTAAATGTGGAAAGAGTGCCTTTGGGTTGGTGCTTATTAGGCCCTTGGTGAGAGTGAGTTTGGCCACTGTCTTGGTTTTCATTCACCGCAGTGCAAAGAAATCTTGCTTGACATGTGCCTCTCAGCAGCTATTAGAGGTCATTCAACACTCCAGGGAGAAGTAAATGGCAGTGACTTGGGCACGGCAACAAGATGAAGGTGTCTCAGAGTATTTGTTTCCCCCTTTTTCTTCACCTACCAAGCCAATCATCCCTATAAATGTTGTCCCTTTGGGTGGCTCACATCCGCCCCCTCTTCCTGTGTATCACTTCCAAGTTTATGTTCACATCCCTTTCCCATTTATATTACTATAAGGGGCGTCCTAGATGTTCTCACCACTTCTAGGTCTTGCTACTTATTTCCTAACATACTCTCCCCAGGGAAGAGCCATTTAAGAGCATTTGCAGAAGTGAAAGTCCGATGATGTCATCCTCCAGACCAACTTTCAATGGCTTCTAATTGCCCTCAGAAAAAACCCAAACTCTGGATGACACAGTTGGTCTTGTCTCTTACCCTATCCCTAAGTGGCTCTCGAACCATCTCTTGCGATTCCTTCTCTTACCCTAAATGCTAAAACTGTGCTGAACTGCTTGCAGATCTTCTAATAATTCGAGCCCTTTCTGGACTCCTTTGAAATTGAATTAAACCTTTGCCTGGAAACTTTGGTCTCCCACTCCCCTGCTTTCCAGCTAATTCATTGCTTGGACCTATTTAGATGTGGCTTATTCCTAGAGGCCTCCTCTGAAACCCCACCACCAGCACCACCAGAACCACCAGCACCAGCACCAGCACCACCACCACCACCACCATCTAGAGTAAACATCCTCCCTATAGACTCCCACAGCTCCTATAATTATTCCCACGTAGCTTACCCTGCTCTGCATTATATTTGTTTCTTTATATATCTATATTAGATGACGATTGCATTTTGGAAAGAAAGGAAGGAAATGGATTGAGGCAGTGGAAATTAGACCATCCCTACTTGTCCAGAAGGCAATGCTGGAATGATACGGCAGCAGTAGACACTGGATGAATGTACATCTGATTTAAAAGACACCATTCTGCAGAGAATTGTATTTCATTGGAGTTTAGGTGACAGGCCAGCCTTCTAGACATTCAAGGGTGGAATGAGTATAGATTTACCTCTGTTTATGGCATAAACATTTTGTTTCCAGTATATTCTCTAGGCCTTATATTACAACATAGTACATTTTTTTTTTCAATAATGGAAGTTTACTGGCCTTTATAGAGGGATACTTGGATAAACATTTCTGGGTTCTGGCTATTGTACAAGTTGAAAAAAAATCTTTGCTTCTGGTGTGTGTGTTGACAGTAGAAGTGATAGAGAAAATGGGGTATTCACACTCAAGAAAGAAAGAAACTTGAAACTCAGACTAAGATCTCTCCTCAGTGAAACTCAAATCCCTAATTGGGCTAAGGGGTTTTTGTCCAAAGCGATTCTATTTTAGGCAGATTTTTAAGAAATGTCCTTCCTTTCATCTTTAGTCACCGAGTAAGACTAAATTTAATGGAGTTCATGATAGCCTATCAAGCAGATACTGTTAAGAATCCTTCCTTTTAAAATATTTGAAGCATCATCTTGGCTCTTTTTTGACAGCATTTGCCTAAATTCTCTGACTCTTATTGGTATCTTTTTTAGCATCTAGGATTCTAGTTCTACATTAACAAGAGGTCCCTTGTAACTCTTGGCAGGTTTTATTATGTAATTTTTCTTTAACTGCTCAGTGGCTTCAGCTCCCCTGGAATCTCAGCAACCTCTCACTGTCTCCATCGGCAATGCCTTTCATCAAGAATAAGGACGTTATAGGAGAAAAAAAAAAAGAAAACGAAACATGTGTTTTAAGAGATTTGAATAAGATATTTTGGTAAGTCAATTTCATGTCACCATCTTGAAAATTCACAGCAGTCAGCAATGTAAACATGTACTTGACAAACGCCAGCAGCTTGCAGACTGCAAAGTTCATCTACTCATTCAGCGAGGCAGATGTTTCATTTAATACTCTTCATACTATAGATTAGGATTATTTTTTTCTTTTCCTCTTTTTTTTTTTTTTTTGAAAAGAGAGGGAAAATTCCCTGACATGCTACTAATATCATCTCACACTGTGGGCCAGATGGCAAAAAATGCAAAGGCTGCAGCTCGGTTTATGCACTATGTTGTGGGGGGGGGGGGGCGGAGAGGAATTTTGTTTCAGAATGAGCTTCAGCTTGATCATTTGTTACTCTAATCTAAACATGAGTCAATGAGTAAAGTAGTACCAGGCGAACTTCAAAAAGTTCTTGAGAGTAAGTGCTTTAAAATGCAGTGCATCTGGATGTAGCGTCTGATAGCATCCCGACCTAACACATCTAGGCCAACAGAGGATAAGACTCAGGTGGCTGCTGTAGTGTAGAACCTTTTACAAAAACATTGAACCAAAAAAAAAAAAAAAGCCCCCCCACACAAAAAAAACTTACATATTATATTTCCTTTTTTTAAAATAAAAGATTTATTTACATCGGGGTGGGGGTCATGGTGGTGAGGGACTGAGGGAGAAAGAGAGAGAGAAACTGAAGCAAATTCCCCATTCTGAGCCCTGGAGCCCGACCCAGGGCTTGATCCCACCACCGTGAGATCAGGACCTGAGCTGAAATCCAAGAGTTGGACACTTAAGCAACTGCACCACCCAGGGTCCCCCATATTATATTTCCATCACGTTTTTTGATGGAGGTTTTTGGAATGTTTTTCCCTTCTGCTTTTCACATTGTTTGCATCAATTACACTTAGGATTATGACTTGCTTTAGAGCTATGTCCATTTATCTGCATCTTTGTGATTAAAAACTATTGTTAATTTTAGAAAATAAAAAATAGCTGTTAAGCTCCTAGTCATTAGGCATCGGTATTTCAAGGGACCAGCTCCACTTCTCATCTGTGTATGAGGCAACAGAAGCCTAACAGGGATAAAAGTCTTGACGGTGTGTGCCATTTCTGGCAGATTGGAAAATAAGTGAGACTGAAACACATCTTTATCTTCTATCTATGGTCTGTTATGCTCCTGGAATTCCACAGCTTTTCATATGATTTTTAAATGGACCCATGACCCCAGTAATCTTGAGAATAAACAAGAGTCCACCTGCATTGTTGCCCCGAGTATTAATCATGCACATCCTGTAGCTTTCCACGGGAGTTTTCATCACCCGGGGAATAGAAAATGAAAGGACATGTCAAAGAGAACACTGTCACTTTCCTAACTGAAAATTTGAGTTAGATGAGGAAGAAGAGGGTAGTTCCATTCTTTAAACTCAACAAGACAAATGTTTCTGCTGGGAACAAGCACATCTACCGTGGGTGGCTCCGAAGGCCTCAATGAACATATGTGTCAGACACATATCCATCCCCAAGCCACAGGATCACCTTCCTGAGGGGGCGGGCTGACGTTTTGCCTTGATAACCATATGCCATCAATTACTCATGCCTCTTTTTTCACTCCTTTTTGTTTTATTGCTCTCATCTCTTTCATGATCTGAGCAACTCTTCCTAACCTGCTGTCAGCCTTCCCCAATTTCCCCCCATCCCCACCAACCCTAGTTGCAATGTTCTCTTCTCAATATCCCCACTTGCCTCTTCCTCTAAGGAGAGTTTGGATCTGTTGGCATTTTGTACTGCTGAATCATGAGACTTAGGGAGGAAGATACCAAAACCAAAATACAAAAGGGAAGTAAGGATTATAGCTTCCTGAGTGTGGTCCAGACTTCTATTGAGGAGGATCTGGATCACTGGAAAGTAGAGAAGAAACTTCAAAGAATTCCAGGTGGCTCAAATGCTGTTCATGTGAAAGAGCTAAGGTGAGGTGACCCAGAACGTCAGCATGGTGCTGCGGAGAAACTTGACTAGAGATTCCCCAGTAAGACGAAGGAGCAGCTAGGAGAGGTAGGAGATGTGAGGAGGAAGAAAAGGTTCTGAGAAATGTCGCCATGACTTTGAAGGGTGTCATATACAATGATTTTAAGCAGATGTGAGTAAAGATTCAAATCATCTTTGAGAAAGTTTCTTTTGGTTCCTGGACTCTGAATGCTCAGCACATATGCAAGGGCACATAGAACCTCACACCTAATGAGGATCCCATTTGTTCTCGTTTCCTCTTGGGCTTTATTATCAGTATTAAGCATTAGAGAGAGATCATGCATAGGTGTCTTAAAAACAATGAAAGCCTGGTAAAAATGCAGTGTTTATTATCAGCATCCATGTTAAGTTTTGAGTGAAGCATACATTCTTTTGAAATAATTATTCCCCTTAAATTCACCTCCCTTCACTGATAAGCATTCATGCAGGCAATATAGCAATTTCATTAGTGGTTAGGAGAGGAAGGCCCTTTCAAACTAGCTAGAAGTCTTTTGAAAATATGTCTATTTCCCAATATCTCACATATCCTATATGGTTACACAAGGTCAAAAACAAGAGGATCATTTAGGGCAAGTAGTTTTCAAAGGCTGGTCCACGACGAAACTTTTCCTGACTCACAGTAAAATGTAAAGAATAAGGACAAGGTAGCAAATTTATCAAAAAGCTAAGTGCATTTAGTTTAAAAGATCATACTGCTATGGTTTGTATATTATAATTTTTTTTTCTGTGAAATGACAGTGCTAGTAGGTGGTAATATTATTGGAGCAAAATATACGTTAATCACCCTCTTTTAAATGGCTCACATTCTCTGCAGCTTTTTCTGATGTGTGAATGAACCCCAGAAAGAAGTCTAGGAACCACTGATCCGGGGCGGGGCTTTGTGGTTCCAATATCCTCAATGCACCCCGTGGACATAAAGGAACCTATTTTGTAGAAGTGTAAGTTCTAGTCATGAGCAAAGCTCTAGTTCAACAAATTAAACTGGCAGGGATACGCAAGGATAAGGACAGTATTTTTGGTAGAAGAATGCATTTCCTAATAGAAGGGAATGCTAACGAGTTTTTGTGTAGTTCATGAGCTAAACTATAAGGCCACTGAAGGCATCTGATTTGATTCTGGATGGCTAGAATGCAGCCCAGTACTTGGAGAACTGCAGTTGTCCGCTGAACATTTATTTAATGAAAGAATGAGCATGTGAAAGTACTTAACCTAGCGAATATACTGGTAGAGGATGAGTAGGAAAGGATGCAACTTGTACGTTTCACTAGTAAGGTACTTTTGGGCGTCAAAAATATTTAACACATAAAAGCAAAGGCACATAGTAATTTAACAAACATCCATTTACTTACAACAAAGGATTGCAAATATTAGTAATCTCTCTTATTTCCTTGAGAACGGTTTTCCTTTAAGGAATTAACACTAAAATGGTGTTGGAATTCCTTTATCCTCATCAGTCATATTATTTCTTTCTTCCTGAGAACTAGACCATAATTCTGAAATTGGAATGTACCATTCCAGGTATGCGTCATTCTGAGCTATTTTAAAAAATACATATCCACAAAAAAATATATATATAATATATTATATATGTTGTGTATATATAATATATATAATATATTTTTATATGTTATATATTTATATATTATATAATATAATTATATATTATTATTTATAATAATTATATATTATAATATAATATATTATTATATATTTATATATTATATATAATATATTATGCATTATGTATATTATATATTATATATATATACAGTACTGGTTTGCATGGTTCAAAAAAGTTAACTAAATAGCATTTTTATTGTTATCTTTCTGCAATGTGTTTTATATATATATATTATTTTAAAATTTATTAATGTTGACGTGTGTAAATCTAGTTAATTTATTGTGACCTTTACAGGGTATTTAATACCATGCATCTCTTCAGCTATGTTATTCATTGCCAGATTACTCTCAAATGTTTCTCAGATTTAAATTCCAAACAAAGATACATTTGAGTGTATAATTCCCACATCTTAATCTTCATTTATTATTGTGAAACTAAAAATTTTGCAAATCCAATGAGTACGAGATGTTTTTTCTTTGTTGCTTAAACTGTCTCGGAAAGGTGGGTAGATTTCGACAGCATACTTCAGTGCTATTCGTGCTCATTTTTCTCAACTGCCTAATAGAAAAAAATACCCCCAAAACTATTTGTGGATCAAGACAGTAATCTCTCTTATTTCATTTACTTGATTTTAACAACTTTCAGATATTAAACAATATCTTGAGGGTTGTTTTATTCTGTCTTGATACTGTTCTTCACGAAACTGTTAAGAAACAGAAAAGGAGACTTTCATCATGTGGAAACTATAGACCATAGATTTTAGAAAATTGACTGTTAGCTGTATGACTGTAAGACAAGCTCCTCACATCTCTCTCTATTACTTAAGAGATAATGGACCAGATTACTCAAAGCAATAATGTGCTGTTTTCAGATTTTAATAGAGTAATCTTAATGATGATTGCTAAATTTCTATATTTGTAGAAGAAAACAATTCATAAATATCAAATTATGCTACTATTAACATATACTTCAGTTTTCTATCAATGTAAAAATCTAGTAATTATCACTAGAACCATTCTCTGAAATTAAGAAATACTATAGATAAATAAGGAATAAGAATGCCATTTATTTCTTAACATTCTAAAGGCAAAATATATCTACTCATTATCCTTTTCAAGAACCTGACACAATGACAATGGAATAGAAGGTTGTCACAGCATAATAGTACCTGGCTGAGAAATTAATACTGAGGCAAAGCTGAAGCATTTATCAAAAATAAGTGTCGAAGTGAAGGGGAAACGGTTATTTCTTCAAAGTGGAGAGACATTGATCCTGTGATAATGTTCTATGAAAATGACTTTATTTCTGTTACACCGATTGACTGATTATGACATAATTATTTTTAAAAATGGAATGTGATGTGCTATGGTCCAATTCATTTCTTAGGGATTTATTTACCAACCTGTGCTTCCCTTTAGCACTTTGACACACACCTTCAAAGACTTGACTGAAATAAGAACATAGCACCTCTAAACATGTTACTCTTTAAAAAAAAAAATTATTTATTCATGAGAGACAGAGAGGCGCAGAGACACAGGCAGAGGGAGAAGCCGGCTCCCTGTGGGGAGCCCAACATGGGACTCGATCCCAGGTCTCTAGGATCACGCCCTGGGCTGAAGGCAGGCGCTAAACCGCTGAGCCACCCAGGCTGCCCACATCTGCTACTCTTCACCCCCATCCCAGTATCTGAACCTCACTGTCATAAGCACGTTACTGAGTGAGGAGAGCCAGAATAATGGTGCTTTCCATTAAGGACACCAGCCTGTGTGTTTCCTTCACTTTAGGATGCATAGCTCAATCCCAGTGAGTGAGGCCATGGAAAACATGGAGAGTTCCAGGGGGCACCTGGGGGCTCAGAAGGTTAAGCACCTGCTTTGGGCTCAGGCCACATTGTTGTCCCTGCTCAGCAGGGAGCCTGCTTCTCCCCCTCCCTCACTTGTGCATGCCCTCTCTCTCAAATAAATAAAATCTTTAAAAAAGAGAGAGAGAAACAGTTCTGTGACACCATTCATGATTGTCTCCAAAGTCTTGACAAAATATAATACTCTTCAACTTCACTTTTACCCCTTCTGTGGTATACAGCTGAAAATACAACATTTAAACATGAAAAGTTGGGACAGCCTCACATTGGTCAGCTCAATTCTCCATAATTTGTCTTTGCTACAAATTAATAGCAGTTTCCACACTTGGAAGATTATAGATATCTACAAGTATTGTTTTATAAAGGGCTACCAGGTTAATAGAGTTTAAAAGTTAAAAAATAATGTGGAAATTATAAAGCATGGTAATTTAGAAAATCAAATTGAAGGTAGGATAGGTATTGAGTCATTTCTGCATTCCCAAAATGTTAGGGACTTGCATAAGAGTATATCTGCAAAAAAATGAATTACTAAAAGAAATCATGTTCACAAAAATATGAAATTTCTATTATTTTATATGAGATCTGAGCAAGCTATGTGGGATCCTGATCACTTCAGGCTTTCCCTCCAACAGGGACGTGATGTTAAGTAATGTTAAGTAAGAAGAATGAAACGTTTCTTCAGTTTGGGAATTTCACCTAGGAGTATCAGAATAGTACAGAAATATGAAAATAAGTTTGATCTGTATTTGGATAATCCTTGGAAATACTCTCATGAAAGTCTCAATTTGAAATCATCTTTGTAGAGAAAAGAAACTCTAACTCTATGAAGAACTTAAGTTTTATGTTGTAAAAGGCAATTTTTGGAACGTGTGAGATCATCACTATACTTTGGCTTATTCTCCCTACATTTTCACGTTTTAAAAGGATACTTACTGACCTTACCAATGAGGTATATAGAGTTTATTTTTAAATGATATAAAAGAATTAACATTATCCCAACAAATGTTGACCTAAGTTTTATGTTTTATGCTTTACCCACATACACACAGACATACACACACACACAGAAGCAAACAACATATAAAAGTATTTCTAGAATTCCAGTTCTAATCCTTGGTTGCTTTCACCTGAGTGACATTTTAGCAGTAACTATACAAATGGGAGAGACGTTCACTTGGTCCTAAGAAAATATAATAAAAGTACGTAAAGCATAATTTATAGTAAGACATTTGTTGTATAATAGCCTACCAGCCATTCTATAATATGTACCCAGTGGGTGCTCAATAAATATTAATTAATGATAATGATCATTTGAAAAAGCCATTGAACTTGCTCCAAGAAATGAAACTGTAATGAGTATCTGGTATGTGAATTGTGTTTCACCTGAGGGAGAAACTGGTAAACAGAGGCAATACACATTGCGTACAGGTGATCACCAGTTTTCTGTGGCTCATAAGGTGGTTTTCTTCCTTTGTACCATGGTGTTTTATATCTTGAGCCTCACACACCGCCCACCTCCTGCGTAAAATTTACACAAGCATTGAAAGATTGTGGAATACCCAAGGAAATCATTTTTCAGTCGATTGAGTTCTTAATGGAAAAAGCTCTCTGAATGCTATCTTACAAATTAGAAGATCCCCTGCTTTCTAAATAGTTCAATTGAAACCAGC
Organism: Vulpes vulpes; assembly: GCF_048418805.1. Taxonomy (NCBI): domain Eukaryota; kingdom Metazoa; phylum Chordata; class Mammalia; order Carnivora; family Canidae; genus Vulpes; species Vulpes vulpes. Next base: position 41,294,615 of record NC_132792.1, on the reverse strand, counting down.
TTTGTATTTATCCTTCGGGGTCATTCAGGCTGAAATGTTGTTAAGTCTTAAGTCCAAAAGTCAGACTTTTAAAGGTAAAATGTCAAGTCCTTTTAGGCTTCAACTGACCTTTTAAACCAGATTAGGGATTTGAAGCATTACACATGGATTTCTACATTTTATATCCCCATATTTAACAAATGATCAAATATAACTCCCAAGAATACTATTTTTACAAGCTTGACATTTCGGGTCTGAGAGGTGGCTGTCTGACTCTTTTTACATAAATTTACTGGTGGGGGATTCAGTGAATACTTTGGTTTTTCCCATCTCCATTTATTTGAAGAAACTTTGTATGTTTTATGCTGTGGTGGACAATAACCAATGCCTTAAAATGATCACTAAAATAAGCAAAATGACCAAATCTTTGCATCTAACTCAAGACCTAATACAGTGATGGTAGACACTTAATACATTCTTTGGACTGAGGATGATGGTGATGTATGCCCCAGATTATACATTTTTTGAGGCCTTATTTACCTGTGTGTCCTTCACAGAGTTTTGTCCATAAATAGCTTATGGTATTGAATTCTATTGTTCATTCACCATGGAACTATCTACCATTGTTGCTCTTCAGTATTGATTCTCAACCTTGGCTGAACATTAGACTCACCTGGATAGTTTTTTAAAATTTGCAAAATCCGATACCCGGTCTAAAAGAAATCTGACAATCTCTAATCAGCTAAATCAGAATCTCTGGGGCTCCGATGCAGACATCAGTGCTTTTTAAAGCTTTCTAGTGAATTCTCACATGTGAATTGTCCAGTGAGTTCTCATTCTCCAGTGAATTTTTCAGTGAATTCTCAAGATAGTGTACTACCTCACAGAACTCTAACACCTACATAGTAATAGATGTCTATACATGTTATTAGAAATAATTTAATTGTGACGACAAGGAATGGGAAATTTTGAGTACCTTGTCCTTGGCGTCTATAATCACACAGGGAGAAGGCCCCAGTATTGATTTATTTAATAAGTCCTAATTGAGATCCTTCCATATGCAAGAAAGCAAGATGGTCCCTGTTTTGAAGCACAGAATTTAGCAGGAGATGTGGGACATAGGCATGCATATCTATAGCGTAAGGGCAACTTGCACATTTCAGCCTCTCAAAGTTTTGCACGGCTAAGGTTAGTGAGAGTCATGATTTCAGCTAGTAAAATAAGGAATAGTAAGCTAACACTGTTCCCTTGACTCCATGCAAGTCTTTGCTCACTCTTGCCTCTTTTCACATCAAGTCCACACAGTAATCACAATGAGAGATTAATAATCTTTTTTTCAGGATTCTGGCTCCTTTTTGAAGATCCCCTTTGACTCAATAGCAAGTTTAGCAACATCTCTACAATGCAAATGTGCTTCTGAATCTCTTTGAATATCTGATTTCCATGAAACGATGGTTGCTATAACAAGGAAGACTTCTGTATAAAGCAGCATGATAAGAAGTATTTAAGAGCCAGAAATGGGTGGCAGCAAATGTGAGGAGACTGAATTATAAATAACAGCATTCATTGTAAAGGAGTATCTCATATATAAAAGAACCAGTGGAGGCTTGCAGATCCTGAGTGTTTGTGAATCATTTTCCATGGCTAGACCCAGATTTCCATTTTGGAGACAACCGTGATGCCGAAAGAAATCAGTTGTTGGAAAACCCAAATCATCTGACTTTCCATTTCATGAGGCTATGCAGGATTTAGTTGTGTGTTGACTTCCTGTATGGTTTGAGTCTCTAGGTCCTAAAGTCCTCTGGATTTTTGTTTGGAATACCTAGGCACACCTCAGAAATCATTTTGAAATGGATCATTCATAGTCTGTTAAATGGAGACCATTCAGATGTTAGCATTTAAAAGTTAGCACGTTTGACTTATATCTTGAATAGGAAATATGAATTTCAGCAATATGGAGAAAACCTCCTTGAAGGCTGAAGGCACAGCACGAGCAAAAATGTTTAGTAGTAAAATAGAGGACAAATTCAAGGAATGAAGAATCATCCATTGTGGCAATGTGGCTGACCATAAGAACATTAACAAACTGGAAGCTAGAAAAAAAAAGTTTTGTTTTGTTTTGTTGGACGATGTTGAACAAGTTTGAATTACTCCTTGTACATATTATAATATCCTTAGAAAGACCAAAAATGTTATCTAGTCTCATGCCACAATTTTGTATATAAAAATAAAGCCAAAAGGTAATAATAATAAGAGAAAAAAGTTTTTGAGAACATTAGTTGTTGTCAGAACCAGAGGCAAAACATAGATGTCCTTAGTTTTTTCCACTGCAATACCCAATCATAGAAACCCAAGGTTGACTATCGAAAGCCATATATTTCTATCTGCTTCTTTTAGCAAAGAAGCATGCTAAAAATAAATGCATATCTGTCAGAAAATAATTTTTAAGGTCATTTAAAATGAATAGCATAACTGGAAAGTATCACAAAATCCTAATTTCTAGCACTAACAAAATGGCAGTGGCACCTTAACTCATAAAACTTAGAGAAGTGATTCCAGGTCAATTATTACCACACATTTTCGAAGCAATTCTCTTGGAGCATTACTGGTCTCTCTACGGGGAATGAAGCCATTTCCATTTTTCCTAGCTGATGTTCTGCATTAATAATGATTTGTTCATTTGAATAGCACTAAAGGATTATTAACACCTAATAATAAAAGGAAAAATATATAAAAGAAAAGAAAATATATAAAAGAAAATATATTTTAAAATAAAAGAAAAAAATTATAATATATTTCCTTTCTTTCAATTTACCTACTACTATATTTTGGTTTTGTTACTATTGTTGTTTTTGCCAGATTCTTCCTTAAACCTCAAAAAAGTTGACATTTCATTAAAAAAATCACAGTTCTAAAACAACATATGTTATAGGATGCATACAAATTATGGATTGTTATTAATGATATGTTTTTAATGGATGTTCAAATCCAAGAGACAGTTCAAGCAACATTCATTTTCCTCCCTTGCAACATAAAAATGGACATTATAATTTTGACCCAAATAAAACTCTCTAGAAGTTGGAGATGATCCAAAAGCCTGAGGGAGTTTGTGAAAGTTTCTCCATTAATCAATTGCACACTCATCTCTTGAGGATGTTTTTTATACAGTCTTGTCCTGTAGAAGATAAGAATCTGATCTCCCGAGGCTTCTCTCAGCATGGGATTGTTTCATATATTTCAATATTTTCAATAATGATGTTTCAATATTGTCATGAACTCCTACCCCCTTCATTTCCTTTGGCCAGTACTGAAAGACTTTATAGATGAGAAAAGAAAGATGTTGAGATTGCTTTCAAGAATGAATAGGTAATATTATTTTCAAATAATCCATGCAAAAGATAAAGGATTTCAGTATCATATGAAAATAACATTGGTCTCTGTGTGGAAGAATTAGCTAATAATTATCAGTGTAACCTTTCCTGCACTGAATTAAGATAAATGGTGTACAACTAATGGCCTGGAAGTGAACTAACTCTTCCTATCTCTCTACTTATATTTAAGACAGTAGTCACCAGGTAAATAGCCAGGGCTTTTGACAGAAGAAAGGAAATGGGAAGAACAGCCAAGAAGTATAATCTATATTATTTTGGTTAAAAAGTACGTCCTTTCTCATTAAACATAGCCCTAGTTTGTATTTTAAATCTCAGCTGCCACGCACTACAACATAGGAGCTATGCCCTATGGTAAGGCCTGGGGTCATAAAGATAGATAGTTACAGTCTTTGTTCTTAAGAAACTCAAAATTTATCAGAGGCTACAGACAATTAGAATTACATGTGTTATTAGAAAAATAGCACCTGAGAATTTGGAGTTGGAAAAGAGTGGTTTTCAATCCCGGCTCTTCTATTTACTATGCCAATGGCCAGTGGCCACTGACTTAACATCCCTGAATCTGTGCCCTCATTTGTATCAAAGTTAATGTGTATCGAGGCCTTTACCATGTATCACCCTCTTCTAGGGATCTCCTCTGTATTAATTGTTTACTCTTCTCAACAACCTCTTATCACCCCGATTTTGTGGATGAGGAAGTAAAGGCATCTGAAGTTAAAGTGACTCGCCCTGGTATGAAAGCTAGTAAGTGGTGGAATTACCATTACCTAGGGCGGCACTACCTGACCCCTAGGTGAGGCTAAGAGGAGAAGATGAGAACCCCATGGTGCTTAGCACAAAGCTTGACACAAAGCAAACACACTAAGTTGGCCTCTACTTACCCATATTCTCCTTGCTGTTGCTGTTATTGATGTCACCATGATTATTATCACTAATACTTCACTATTCTTGTGTCCAGAAGAAAAATATGAGGGATAGGTTGCATACGAAGGATCCACCCTGCTTCATTAAACACACACTGAACACTTTTTAATGAAATAGGGTGTCACTAATTTCTAGTAATTATAGCATATACAAACTAATGTCTCAAAGGTTAATTTTCTTTCTTTTATTTATTTATCTATTTATTTTTGAAGATTTTCTTTATTTATTTGAAAGTGAACATGAGCTGGGGGAGAGGCAAAGGGAGAGGGAGAGAGAGACTCCCCACTGAGCAGGGAGCCCGATGCAGGGCTCAATCCCAGGACCCAGGGATCATGACCTGAGCCCAAGGCAGACGCTTAACCAACTGAGCCACCCAGGTGCCCCTTAATTATCTTTCTTAATACAGCAAAAATTGGATACATAGCAAACCCAGAAATGTGAGAGACGTTTCTGATATTTTCTAGCCTTCAGGACTGAACATAAATGGAAAGTCTCTGCTGTGTGGAAATATTATTAAGGTACCCAGTTGATTCAGTGATGGAGAAGGAATCATTTTTTTTTTCACAGATGCAACATTAGCAATTTTGTGCGTTTTAGATTGACAAAAATTACTTTTTTTCACTTTATATCTTGATTTCTTAGTTTAGTAAACCCTGATTAGTAATTGAAAGAAGGCAATGGTGTTTATTTCAGTTTCTAACTATAACTTAAGGGTGATCAAGATGCTCAGTCGTTCTTAAAAGCCGTTTTTCAATCTGTAAAATATGGCAACTCCCTCCTTCAAATATAGAAGCAGTAAGAATTTTAATTAAGTAATATTAGATAAAATACCATGAGCGCCATGGATGAAAGATGTTTCAGGGAGCTGACAATTATTTTTTTATTACTGCGTCCATCCTGGAAGACCTAAGAGAGTAGATTTCTTCCTGTTACTAATTCCCATTCTTTCCAAATAATTGTTGGTTCAAACCTGCTGGCACTGCAGGGACATGCTGCAGCCAGCTGGGAACACTGCTTGACTCTTACCTCTTTTCTTTCTTTAGTCTTTATGTTTCAGTCCACACATTGCCTGCTGCTCAGGTCTGTGGTGTAGCAGTGAGAATGAAAGCTTTTCATTTTCTCTCTCTGTCTTTCTAATTAACATCCTATTTCAGTTATTATTATGAGGAGGTTTTTTTTTTTTTTTTAGAAAACAGAAATTGCAATTAAATCACATATTTATGAAGTTTTCAGCAACAGATATGATAATGTTGGCACGAATTCCAAAGTTCCAGCTATTTAAAAGTGTTGCACCCCGTTGCAGATGGGAGCAACAGGAAGGCTGTGTGGCAGATTGGTTTGGGGGGGTCCTGGTAGTGAGAGGCTGAGAGGTCAGTGTCCTCTGTGCTGGCTCGGGACCCACATTCTGAGTTTAGCTCTCTTCTTGACAATAAGATTTCCCAGAAAAGTTAGCTATCGCTCCATTGAATGGATTTTTTTAAATAATACTCCTTTTTGAGATACTCCTAAGTTTAAGAACATTATAGGCCAAAAGGGATAGCCACAAATAGAAGTCTCAGGCAATGCTGTACATCGGACTGATATGGATTTAAAATTTCTAGTAACAAAAAAAAAAGGTTTCGTCATTTTTTCCCAATAAACTTTAAAAACAAATTCCAATTATCTATATTTAATTTCATATTTAGTGTTTCATATGCTCAAAAAAATCTCCCCCTCTTTTATATCCACTCCCCTGGCCACTGTCCCCATACCCACTTCCATCCCCCACTCCACCCCACCCCACTTCTGTTAAGTACATACCCATGACCCTAAATCTGTCTCCACTTCAGCTATGGAGGAGAAAAGGCACACTTTTCCTCCAAACCCAGTGGACGACTGTTAAAAATGCCCTACAAACATACAGTTAAAATCTGGTACCATCAAAACCGTTTACAGGTTGCAAGCCCCGGTGCAACAGGACATACATTAAAATAAAGAAAAGATTTTGTTGTGAAGAAATTACTGTGAAAAGAACACAGTAGTTCTAATAGACTAAGAAAAGAACTTCAGTAACTTAGGAAATTCGAATCTCAACTAGCAAGTTTATTGAGTATTTACACAAATGAATTATGCATTCAGAGAGTCGCAGATACTGGAAATGTCATCACAGAGATTTAAGACTGTGACTTGATGAGCCAAGTCTTTGCCCTACCCAATTTTCTATCATAGTGTTGTCTTCCTGAAAGTTCACAAGAACTGAATGCATATGCTTGACCAAGAACGCAAGATATCTCTCATAATGGGCCATATGCAACACCATCATGGCTGCATGCCATGGTTCTATCTTTATACCCTTAAACATTTGTTTTCTGGTCCCATGTGAAACCTGAACATTTTCTTCTGCTCTATTTTTCATGTGGCTATACTCTTCCTCCTTTGGATTTCTGCATACTACTTTGATACACAGGGTGGGAGGTGGGGGATGCTCATCAAAAGATGGCAATAATCTTTCAAATAGCAAGGGACTGAGACAAGAATGTAGGAACTGCAATTAGGAAATTATTAGAAGAGTCTTTGACCCAGGCTGCTGTGGCTTCCCTTGGTTGGAAAGATGTCTCCTTATCTATGACAACAATGATAATATATTTTCTAACCCGAGGTAGTGTTGTTGATTTATACCAACTTTACCTTCCATGGGGTAATAACATTCTTGAGATACTAGTTCCATTAGGGTAATTCTGTTAGGGTAATTTAGTGGAAATATTTGAGGTGGTTTCTAATTATATCTGATTTCATCTCTTGCCAAAAAGCCATTCAAAGAAATCATGTTCGTAGTTATGACTCATGGTTTATAATACAAATTATGAGATGATTTTATGTGTATATGTATGATTATCTGTATAATTTTGTATGTATGTATGTTTTTATAAATATATAATTCAAAAAAAAATTTAAACCAAAACAATGAGATCCATGTTACCAAGGGACTAACTTGAGTGCATCTTCTATATGTTGAAGAAACACATTGTTCCAGATTGTTCCAGTCAAGTTTTATGGAAATAAAAATAAATTATGTAGGTAACTCTTGAGGTTGGAGGTTATAATCATTACTTGTTTCAGAAATCTGAAATTTTCGTTTTTAAGTCTGACTTAACTATGTATGCTTCCTGAAACATGGAAAGGACTCATTTCCTTAATACTTTATATTTTAATGCCGGCAGAATGAAGTTGTTCAAAGAAATGATATGTAGCTGCACATATTTGAAACTTAAAAAGTTGGAAGAGATCATTTATAGAATGGGTTCCCATAGCTGGTGATATGTCATTATAGTTCTGTTGCTAATACCTGCACCAGTGAAGCACAACTATTAACCAAGAAGAGATATATATTCACAATATACAAATTTCTGAATTTGACTGTAGAAATCTGCCTTTGCCATGTTACTACTCAGGATAAATTTCTACGTGGGCTAAGTGGATGAATGTTGTTCTCATACAAATTAGGTAACAAATATAATACCAAACTTTCCACTTTCCAGACACCCCCAGCACAAGCAGCTTTGGAAGCTGACATTCAACTTACTCCTACTTTTGAGGAACCCACAATAAATTATTATTTTATCTGCTATACCAAGGGCCATGCCTTTGTTTGGCTGGTAAGGCTTTCACATTGTGATTCCGTTTTCCCTAATCAATCTCATTTGCCACTTCTCCTTCACATCTACCACAGTCAGACCAGCGTGAGGACTGTTCTTCCTTCATTCTATCTCTGTACCATGCTCCACCTCTGAGAACAAGGCTGTTGTCTCCCTAAAGTATCTTTACATGTCCAACCAAGGTAACATTTCTCTTCTTTGACATCTATGACACGGTTAGTGATATTATTTAGTGTACAGTCTACCCTAAAATAGCAATATTCTCTAGTGTTGCATCTTCAATTAGTGTATAAAGGCAGTATTTTTTTTAAGGTTTTATTTATTTGAGAGAGAGTGAGAGAGCACGAGCAGGGGTGAGGGGCAGAGAGAGAGGGAGAGAAGCAGACTGCCTGCCAAGCAGGAAGCTGGATGCAGGACTCAATCCTAGGGCCCCAGGGTCATGACCTGAGCTGAAGGTAGACTCCTAACTGACTGAGCCACCCAGGCACCTCTATAAAGGCAGTCTTGAGAGCAGAGTCCTGGTTTATGTTTCTTCCTATTCTATAGTATTAAAAATAGTTTTTGAGCAAAGATGGCATTCAATAAATTCTTGAGTGGTGTATTAGTTTTCTGTGGCTACTGCAACAAATGACCACAAGCTTAGAGGCAATGCACACATTTATTCTCTTATAGTTCTGAAGTCAGATGTCTGAAATAAATCTCAGTGGGCCATAATCAAGATGTCGATAGGATAGGCTCAGCTCTTTCCAGTAGCTGAGTAGTGGAGAATCCATTTCCTTGACTTTTCCACTTTCTAGACCTGCATTCCTTGCATTTATTGGCTCATCATCCTCAAAGCCAGAAAGAAGAGCAGCCTCTTGTTTCGCTGGTTACACTGCTTGCTTCTGTGTCAAACCTCCCCCTCTGCTTCACTATGAAAGGGACACTTGTGGTTACATTTAGGGTCCACCCTGATAGTCTAGGATGATCTTCTTATCTCAAAGTCCTAAATTTAATCACATTTGTAATGTCCCATATGAGGTAATATTTACAGGTCCTGGGGATTAGGACTCAAATATCCTTAAGGTCCATTATTCAGCCTACCATGGGGCAAGAGGAGCAGCAACAGAAGTTGGGGCTGGGTTATTTACGTAAAAGGCTCTATAATTACAAGAAGATGAAAAAAGAAAGAAGAGAAAAATACCAAAACGTATAGGAAAAATAGGGTCTTATGTTAAAAATAATAATAAGAAGAAAATTCCAATTAATTACCTGAAGGAATTATAGGAAATAATCATATAGAAATAAACTACAGAAAGGAAGAGAGGGGGAAATTGCCTGAAGAAGGAGGAGCACACATGCTTCACAACCCCCAAATTGTGACAAGTCCTAATGCAAAATATTTTGAAGACAGAAAAATAATTGGATCTCAAATCACTTTACAAGTCTTTTTTTCTGGAAGTAATAAATATCCTTGATAAATGAAGTAGAGAACTCCTTGATTTCATTTTCTATACAGCTAGAAAAAAAATAAAAAATAAAAAAATAAACCTAGAACCATCCTGTATAAATTAGAGTCAGTGGCTTGGAAAGTACTGATGATAGCAGTCTGTGATTAAGTTTTAATCATAAATCCTAGCCTCTAAAGTTCAAAATACTGCCCCCGCCCATTCTAGCAAAAAAAACAAAGTTTTCAAATCTGAGAGTATAGGCTCATCAATTTTAGTAATTAACATCATTAACAATGTTTAGTTTAGTTACACTTTCCGATTTTGCATTTATTTTTCCAGATGGTTGTAGAATATTTATATCACAAAAGTTTTCCTCTTAATAACAATATGGGCTTCTTATAATTCTTTAATAATTTTCTATTTTAAAAAAAGCAAGAAATTTAAATGGAAGGGATTCCAAAATGAATGCAAACTTTAAGACCAGCTTGGGGGCAAATAAAGTTTCATTGCTCTGAGTTTCTTTTTTTTTTTTTTTTTTTTGCTCTGAGTTTCTTAAGAAGGATGTTGTCAATGAGCTTCTTCTATGTATAAATATGGATTGATGTCACCTAAGTAATAAAATTCAATTTACTTTTGTGCTTTAGTACAGCAATGGAGGATTGGAAATCTTCCCAGACTTCCAGGCTGGATATGAATTCTCACCTCCTTCAAACTTCTGTGTTTAGCGCGCGCCTTTCCCAATTATAGCTGTGTTCTGACAGCAACTAACCATTGCCCTGAGTGATGGGCAAAGAAAGCCAAGAGCCTCAAGGCTAAAAGAGATAAAAGAAAATGATCTCCAATCGCACTCTCAGCCAGAGAGGATTTCTTCTAGGTTCATTCTAATGTTTTCTACATCAAGGGCCAACGGGTGTATATCATTTGCACGGATGCATAAACAGAACATATAGATACTTTAGAGGGACATGGTAGTTATAAGGTGATGGCAATTTCAGTGACCCCATTTATTTTGCTCTTTTTATCAAAATCGCAACAAATAACCAAACAATAATAAGTAATCTACTCCACTAATAGAGTGACAAGTTTCTTCCGAATAAGAGCAGATTAGTGATTATGAAGAGGTCTCCATCCATTTTTTGTGTGTGTGTGACCATTTGCTTTAATAATATTTCTAGGCAGCTCATCTTTCTACACCCTTTTTACTTAAGAGTAAAGAAGAACCTGAGGATTTTTTTAGGTCAATGTTAACCTTTACACTTCAGGAAATTTTGTTATTTACAAGTGACAATTTTGGGAAAACCTAATTTCCCTATATATCCAAATTGAACAATCCACAAAAGAAATATATATATATATAAAAACCCATACACTCAACTCTACTTCATCCTAAGTCATTGCCTTTAAAAATTAATGAACAACACCTAATTATCTGATCTATGAACTAATTGAGCCATTAATAGATTTTGGAAATATAATTGCATTTGTCCGCTTTCTGATGTGCAAATCTGACCTTTATAATCATTTCTATATCAAATTCTTTAGTATTAGTTATTAGTTTTTTTAATCACTCAAATATTTAAAGAAACTACAGAAAACCAATCTAAATGAACCATTTTTTCCATTTTCAATCCTTTGTAAAATTTTTTCTGAGATAATTATATCCTCTTTGAAGCTTTTTTATCATAATTCTCCACTTGCTGACCTATGATTTTAAAATCCAACAAGAGGGGACTCTTATAAACCAGGTTTTCCCAAAATGTGCTTGATAGAACATTTGTTCCACAAGATGGTATTAGGTGTTCTGAATTCAAATACGTTTCAGAATAGTTGGATTAAATAATGTTGCTAAGATTCCTTTATTCCAGTCCTCTTTAGAATTTTCATTATTATATATGCTCATTATAAATGTCCATGAAGTGAGTACTTTATATGATATTTCCCAAGAAGTTGGAAACTTTTCCTTCCATTGCACATTTTAAGGGATTAGACTTTTTGAGGTGCCCATTAGTTGCAGGAATTTTTTCAATAACATCTTAGATAATCTAGAACTAATGGTAGCAGACCCCCTTATGTGGTTAATAGAAACAGTGGCCAACCCCAAGTAACTTAGAGACAAAGCATATGGCAAAAAAACAAGCTTTTTTTTTCTTTCTTTAATCTTAGTATAGGCACTTAACAAAAAAAAGGTATCAAAACAGGAAATGAATGTGGAAAAGTACGGAAAGGAAATGTCCATCAACTGAGAATTGAGAGGGGCGCCTAAGTGATTCAGTTGGTTCAGCCTGCAACTCTTGGTTTTAGGCTTAGGTTGTGATCTCATGGGTGGTGAGATTTAGCCAAGCCCTTGGACTCCATGCTCAGCAAGGGGCCTGTTTGAAGATACCCTCCCTCTGCCTCTCCCGCACTTGTCCTCATTCTCTCTCTAAAATAAATAAATAAATCTTAAAAAAAAAAAAAAGAGTAGAATTGAAAAATAAATTGTGGCATTTTCAAATAATGAAATATTATAGAGCAATAAAAATGAATCAACTGCAGCTTCATAAAACACAATGGATACATCTCAAAAACATAGTATTGAGTGAAAAAAGCCTGACACAAAATATTACATATTTATGATTCCATTTGTGCAAAATCAAAAATCAGGAAAACTAATATTTTTCATTGAGGGAGTGGGAAGAATGTGTGCTTAGGTGTTAAAACCACAAAGAAAAGCATAACATAGTTACCCTGAACAGTCAGAACAGTGGTCACCTGAGGTACCAGGGAAGACATAAGAGGATGGTGATTGAGAAGAGCCATCTTAGGTGTGGGGTGGACATTTCGGGTGCTGGAAATGTTCAATTTTTTTTCCCTAAATTATTCCTTTACTGGGTGTTTGCATTGACATAAATCTTAGAGCTGAGCACTTGTGTGTTCTGTACATTTTTCCAAGTGAGAAGGAAGGAGTTATTTGGAGTCATTGTAAGATTTTTGAGTCATTTCACGAGGCTCAAAATTTAGGTCCAAACAAGTTTACCTTTTTATAAAACCACTTTTTTGGTTTTATAAAACCAAAAAAGGGGCACCTGGGTGGCTCAGTTGGTTAAGCATCTGCCTTTGGCTCAGGTCATGATCTTGGAGCCCTGGGACCAAGCCTTGCATTGGACTCCTTGCTTAGTGGGGAATCTGCTTCTCCCTCTCCCTTCGCCCATCCCACCCCCAGCTCATACTCGCTCTCTCTTTCTCATAAACAAATAAAATCTTAGGAAAAAGCAAACAAACAAACACTTGTGGAAAATATGTGGCCTCTCTATCCATGACAGTTCTAGGGCATCAAGGTAGAATCAAAGCACCTTCACACTCAAGAGTGTTAAACTTCAGTCTCCTTCTTAAAAGATTGATATACGTGATAACACTTAGAAAACCTAAAAACATACAAATACAAGGGTTTTTTTTTTCCCATCAATATCTTTGTCTCTCTATAGTTACTACCTTCTTATCACTGATAACAAGGGGAATATCAAATCATTTCCAAATGACCCCACATGAGGGTGGTCACAATCATGGAAGGTTAACGTCTGCCTTGTACTCCTTTTCCCTACAAATACCATAAATTAAGGAAGGGGGGGAAAAGTCATTAGGAAGTTATCAATAACTGTATAACATAATTAAATTTAATAGGCAAGGCTAGAATAAGACTTAAGGGTTTGTTGATTCAATAATACCTAAGAACAATTTTTCTCTATTCCCAAAGGCCACACTCAACAATCTCACCAGACTGTCCTATGATTAAAATCACATTTCTTAATTCATCCTTCTTAAATATTTAGGTCACATCTCCTCTGTATCTTGGCTGTAAGAAATCAGAGGTCCTTGAATAATTTTAACAGAATCCAATGGCATGTCATTTATGGAATGGAAGCCAGGATTAATAACCTTTAATTTGAACTCAGATGACCTTAACTCCCCCATGAAAGTAAAGAGAATGGAAAATCTGTGTGAGGACAATCACTCTCCTACACCCATTTTGGTGATTCCAAGCTGATATGCCATTGTTGTTAATGATGATTGTGATAAGATATTTTTAAGGAAAAAACATTTAAAACTGTTTATTGAGTGCTTACAGAATGCCAAGCACTTTACTGATCCCTTTACCTAAATTATCCAGTTGTGTCTTTATAAGAACCCTGGGTTTTCTACCTCATTTTGCAGGATAATAGTTTAATTAACCTAAGCTATTAATGTGGAAAACTCCTAAGATGCTAGGAATAAAGAAACATTCACAGGTGAGCTCTCATATAACTCTGTTATTTAAGATTGAGATGGCACAGAAACTGCTGGCACTTTGGGCAACAAATCCCTAGGTTGCTTCTCAAATTGTGGTCCTTAGACCACTTGCATTATTATCTGGGGGAACTAGGAACATGGCAGTCCTAAGGGAGAACTAGGAACGTGCCAGTTCTAAGGTTCTATCCCAGAGTCACCAAAGCAGAAACTCTAGGAGTAATGCTTAAGAATCTGCATTTTCACTGAGTTTCCTGGGTGACTCATATGCAAGCCAAAATTTGAGAACGATTGGTCTGCACAAAAGTGGCAATGAAACTGTGAAACAGTAAAATCCTGAATAGCTGCTGTAAAGAAGGGAGGTTTAATACTGCTTTACAGAAAGCATTATAATTTCTGTCACTGGGACAATGAAAGAGGGTTGTTGATTTTAATACCAGATTGAATCTAAAAGACTTGGTCCAAAGCTTATTCCCATTGATGGATGCATCCACATTCAAGGAAAAAAAAAAAAAAAATCAGAGGAATACAGAGACAGAGCTAACTCCCCACTCAAAGACTGGAGCTAGATTTTCCACAGCGTATTGAAATACAGCTTTCTTAGGAATAGTTCACGGAGGAAGACACTTTCCATTGAAATCAGATCTTAGAGCAAATCCTGGCTGTTCTGAGTTTAATGTTAAAGATGGATGAAAACCACTAGTCTTCCACCACCTGTATAGGTGTTTAGTTAGTTCCCTTGGGCAGACCTGGGTAAAATTTCCTCCTGTTCATAATGATGAAGCTTGACATTTAATGCCAGAGCCACATTATTTTTTTTATTTGCTGTGTATATGTAATTATGCTGAGCTTAAATGTCTACTAAATTGTATAGAGTTCTTATTCCAGTTCCAGTTTGTGGGAACCCACAATCACATTCCTGAAGTCCGTAGTTAGAAACCCCTTTTAATGTTCCTGGTAAAGATATGTGGCCTGATTAGATTCCAATTAACAGCTGTAATCCAGGACCTGAGGGTCAAGCAGACAGGCTAAGTCAACCTCAAAGAATAGTGTCCTAACCAGGGTTATTTCTACCCATGTTATTCTCTTTTGTGCCAACAGGTCTCACAGGCCACAATTTAATAAAGTGAAATGGAGTGAAGAATTTTGTGACTTGATCAGTTCCTATTTATTTCCTGAGACCTGAACTGTATCTATTGTACATCTGATTCCCCACCCGCCGAATGTAATAAAACAGCTGTGTTATAAAACCACAAAAAAACATTGTGCTTTTCTGCAACTACAAAGTGGTAGTGGTGGTTGCACAACATTGTGAATGCAGTTAATGCCCCTGAATCACACCCTTTAAGATGGATAAGTTGATAAATTTTAGGTCATGTGTATTTTACCACAATAAAGAAATAGATTTTTAAAAAACATTATGTTACATTCAGATGTATGAAAGGCAAATTGGAAACTGCTTCTGATAGCTTCCGAGGGCTCCCAGCTTGACCTCCGCATGCTGGAAAGATTACTTAGCTAGCAATTCATCATTGTTTTCTTGATTTCCATCAGACAATGTTATAAAACTGATATTTATAAGTATCAGAACAAATGCCTGCATATACTTCTTTTCATTCATAAATAGTCAGGAAACCCTTACTGTAGATAAGACACTGTACTAGGCACCGATCTAAAGCCAAAGGTGAATCAAACAATTCCCCTGCCCTCCTAGGATTCATCATCTAGCAACAGTGAAGTGACGAACTGTTTGCATGCCTTCTGTATGCCAGGCATTGCCCATGTGGAAGGAAAACATGCAGTATAGGAAGATATAGCTTCCGTCTTTTGCGTGAGTTTATTATCTAGGGAAGGAAGGCAAACATGGGACAATTATTATCTAGGGAAGGAAGGCAAACATGGGACAAGTAATGCACATTCTAAAGGAGCAAGAACAAGGGCATTAGAGACCAGAGACAGTAGGGAGAAAGGTCATGCATGAGACTGATCTTGAGGCAGCACCATCTATAGTGGGAAGTGCATTTAGTATGAAAATTTAGGCGAATCTGGACGTCAGTAGCTCCAGGCACCATTCTAGTCACACAGGGCAGATTTATACAGACCCTGGGAAAATGCAAGCACATCAGTCAGATTTGGTCACTAAATTACAGTTGTAATGGAACCAGTTTGCACAGCCATAGTTTTCTGACTTCCATATATATATGAATGAAATGCCAGGGATTAGGCTAGTGCAGGATTCCTACATGCGCATCCAGTAATCAGACTACCTCTGTGATTTTGGATGAGTCACTTCACTTTTCTGAGCTCTAAAATGATGGAATCAGAGGCTGCAAAGATAATGTCTGTCTCCGCTGTGTTTCGTTTATTTTTTTCCATGTGACCCAATACTTGAGATATGAGAACTTAGAAAAGTGGTTGATAACGCTAAATGTTTCTTTAAGATTAATAAAAAAAAAAAAAAGTCAGCATGGCTGCATCTGGAAACTCGGGTGCCAAGGGATAAGTGGTATCTAATAATTAATAAAAAGTGCTTGTGAAGCATTTTGCAAATATAAAATGCCAGATAATTTATAAATATTTAAATAGTTATTAAATTTAATATGAATATTACATAGATACCATTTTGATTTCCTATGCCACTTTATTGCCTCAGAGTGCTTCACTGATATTAATTATGTTACTGTTGATATTATTGCTGTTAATTGTATGGTTTCTTAAGGGGTAGATCCCAGGTAAAGAGCAGAGGACAAATTGGAACAAATAAATTAGTTGTATGATTTTCTTACTGAAGGCAATATTCTTCTGGTTACAGTGTATTTGAGATTTAAATCAATTAAGTGCCTGGTTTGTAGGGTTCTGTTTTTACTTAGATTTCGTTTCGACTTTGCTTCTCCTGGTCTTATTCACTTGATTATAAACTCCTCCGAGTCGCACATCATTTTACTCATCTTTGCATTCCTTCAAAGTTTCTTAGCCCAATCCACTTGACTGCTTTAAAAACAAACATACAAATTTACTAAACCCTCAAGAGGAAGAAAACTAACACAGTAAATGCTCACAGGTCTCAATGACCTCCACCTTGTAGCTCGGGCCCTGCTCACATCCTTGTAAGGAGGCATAACTATCCCACTGGAAAGATGAAGAAACAGAGACCCAAGTGGCTAAAGAGTATAAACACATCCATGTAATGAATGGGGGGGGGGTGCCCAACTCCATTCAATGACTTTCCTCATTGATCAATACCATCTCTGTAGACAAACACATCAATTAATAAAAAGGTGGAGTTGTTGGAACAGGAAAATTTTAAGTAATTATTGCATTTAAAAAAAATCATTCTTCATTGAGAGTTGGAAAAGACTTTGGCAACTTGACTACAGAGAAGGGAAGAAAGACTAAAGGGATGAAAGCAATGAAGGCAAAGAGGGAAACCCCAAACAGACCCAGAAAAGCAAGAAAACATGTAAGTGAAAGTAAGACTGTGAACACTTCTTTGTAGAAAGGAAGCCAGACCAGAACTCGCAGACCACCTCAAGGTAGTAACTCAGGTAGGGTGGGGAGAGAGGATCAGGAATAGAATTTACCTAATACCCTTGCGGGCTTAGTTGTGGAGGTGTGGTGGAGTCTATAAGCAAAACCACAAAGCAAGCACAGGAGAAAGTAATTGGCTTTGCTGATAAGAGGCGAAGAAGAGAGCTGGCTGCAGGTGGGCCCAGTGATAAGCAGAATGTATGATGCTGGGGAGACTTGATTGGAATAGTTTAATAAAAGCATGTGACTGTTGCCAATTAGCAGCGAGAAGTAAAATATGATTCTGCTGCTAATTTTGTATCCAAGTAGAATTATACTGTGATTAGGCTAATAGAATGGCATTGGAAATCTGTAGGCACTGCTTTGGAGACACACTATCTCACAAGCAGCTGAACAGAAGCAGTAAAGCATCGCTATCTCCACTTTACCTGGCCCAGGAGAGGTTCATGCAGAAACAAGCGGGTGGGTGGGGAGGCAGCTGAAGAAGGGGGAGAGAAGATTCCCAAGGTATTGGGGGGGGGGGGAGGGTGCAAACTTTGAGACCCAGCCCCCAAAGGGTCCTTAGTCTGTTGGGAATTGCGTACCTTTCGATGTGTGCAATACCCAGAGGGATTTTTAAGGAAATGCATGAATAATTTTTCTACAGCCTGCCAAGGGTCTTGCTCTGCAGGAATCCTGTGCCTAGTAGACAAGAGTCTCTGGGAGGAATCGCTTAGAAAGAAGTGGGCTCTGCAAGAGGAAGCCCTAGGATTTTAAGCCAGGAGGGTCCTGCTGGGGATTTCTCTAACCAGGGTCAGCCTGCACTCCGAAGCCTGTAAGAAAAGGCCAGAGGATTCAACAATGTAGAGAGCAACTAGTCTCTGAGCAAACATGTAAATAAATGGTCCAGCCCGACCAAAGAAATGGGGCATTCTCTCCTAGCCTTTACACCATTATAGTTCTCTTTTCCCCTGACTCCTGCCACTTTCCTCTTCCGCACTGTCCACACCGGGACTTGGATTAAAGGCTGATTTACATCTGTTGTGTGTCCTAATTTCCCAAGAGTGTATGAATGAACTTACAACAAAGGAGCTCTCCTTTTATTTCCATGAAATGTGATGTGCAGTGTCACTCAGCAGCTAGTGACATGTGGGCTAACAATAATAAGGTCTTGCCTTTTGAAATAATCTGTGAACGATCCATATTTAACTGCTCTTCCCATTCAAATTAATTCAGATATTGAAATCATATCGCAGAGCATCCAAATTCTTAAAGCACCGTGCGATCTGAGGTGGCAACCTGGTAAAAGTGACCACTACCTTTTCTTGGAAACAAAAACCGTTCAGCTGGCACTTAAAGATTATTAACAGGATACAAAGCAAACAAACGCAACCTGCAGCAAGGACATCAGCCTCCTGAGGCTTGTAAACATAAAGATAGCTGGTTTCCCAGCCTCAGTCTCTCAACAATGCTAATACCACCCTGATTTCCACCAAATCCAAGTATATAAGTTAGCCCTGCTGTTCTTTCCCCAAAGTAATATTGGGGAAATCAATACTCGCTTGATTTGTAACACCAAAGTGAAGACCTTCTCACCCATTAAATAGATAAAGTTGGATTCCTTCTACGTCTACATCTCAAGAACACACTATCTCTCTCTCTCTCTCTCTCTCTCTCTCAAATCAGAGGGTGTGATGATGATGATTGGCTCCCATTTCTTTAGCTCAAATTCATTTATTAGCAATAGACCTGCACGACATACAAGGACCATACTCAAACCCTTGAAGTGTTTTGACAAGGACTAAGTCTGAGTCATTATAATAGTCTCATGTGGGGTTTGACTTTATAGATTCTGCAATATAATTGAGAAGAAACCGACTTGGTTAATTAAAGAGGTCAAGTTGTTAGGCGGGTGTTTATCGAATGAATGAGTGAATGAATGAATGACAGTAACGTATGCACATAATAAATGTTAAAGTAATGCAAATTCAAAGGAACACTGTTCTACCTAATTCTCTCTTTCCATGCCATGGAAGCAGTAGTTGTAACATTTATCAGTTTGGGAAGTGTAGAAGCACTACTCCAAACATTTTCTAATATATATGGGAAGCAGAATAATGGTCCCCCAGAGATGTCCATGTCCTAATCCCTGGAACCTACAAATACGTGTTCTCACATGGTAATAAGGATTTTGCAAATGTGATTAAGTTAAAGATTTCGAGATGAGATTATCCCAGATTACCCAACTAATCTTATAAGTGAAAGAGGGAAGCTAGAGAGCCTGAGTCAGAGATTTAAAGATGCTGTACTGCCAGCTTTGAGGATGGAGGAAGGGCCCACAAGTCAAGGGATGCAGGCAGCCCCGAGAAACCAGAATAGGATGACAAATTAATTCTTCCCTAGAGCCATTAGAAGGAACACAGTCCTGTCTACACCTTGATTTTAGCTTAGTGAGATCCAGTCTGAACTGGATCTTTCTGACCTCTAGAGCTGTAAATAATGTACACGTATTGTTTTGTCACTAGGTTTGTGGTAATTTATTATGGCAGCAAGAGGAAACTAATACTGCACATATAATAATCTAAAGTATCCATCCCAGGGATAATGCAATTGAACATCACCTACCCTAGGGTCAGGGCAGTTAAATACTATAAGAATCGGACATTGGGGAGAAAATAATATTCATAGCGCCTGACTCTGTGGTATATAATAAATACTTTACTGACATTAATCCCTTGATTCTAAATATCGTTCTCATGATATAACCCACATTGGGTTAAGTGACTTGCCCAGGGTTATACGGTTTATAGC